>NC_086448.1:79951943-80251943 GCF_028390025.1 Pseudophryne corroboree
TAACCATGCTACTGGCCCTGGCTTCAGCCAGGAGAGTATCAGAATTGGCGGCTTTATCGTATAAAAGCCCATATCTGATTTTCCATTTGGACAGGGCAGAACTGCGGACGCGTCCTCAGTTTCTGCCTAAGGTGGTGTCAGCGTTTCACCTGAACCAACCTATTGTGGTGCCTGCGGCTACTAGCGATTTGGAGGATTCCAAGTTGCTGGACGTTGTCAGGGCATTGAAAATATATATTTCAAGGACGGCCGGAGTCAGAAAATCTGACTCGCTGTTTATACTGTATGCACCCAACAAGCTGGGTGCTCCTGCTTCTAAGCAGACGATTGCTCGTTGGATTTGTAGCACAATTCAACTTGCACATTCTGTGGCAGGCCTGCCACAGCCTAAATCTGTCAAGGCCCATTCCACAAGGAAGGTGGGCTCATCCTGGGCGGCTGCCCGAGGGGTCTCGGCATTACAACTCTGCCGAGCAGCTACGTGGTCGGGGGAGAACACGTTTGTAAAATTCTACAAATTTGATACCCTGGCTAAAGAGGACCTGGAGTTCTCTCATTCGGTGCTGCAGAGTCATCCGCACTCTCCCGCCCGTTTGGGAGCTTTGGTATAATCCCCATGGTCCTGACGGAGTCCCAGCATCCACTAGGACGTCAGAGAAAATAAGATTTTACTTACCGATAAATCTATTTCTCGTAGTCCGTAGTGGATGCTGGGCGCCCATCCCAAGTGCGGATTGTCTGCAATACTTGTACATAGTTATTGTTACAAAAAAATCGGGTTGTTATTGTTGTGAGCCGTCTGTTCAGAGGCTCCTACGTTTTGTCATACTGTTAACTGGGTTCAGATCACAGGTTGTACAGTGTGATTGGTGTGGCTGGTATGAGTCTTACCCGGGATTCAAAATCCTTCCTTATTGTGTACGCTCGTCCGGGCACAGTATCCTAACTGAGGCTTGGAGGAGGGTCATAGGGGGAGGAGCCAGTGCACACCACCTGATCCTAAAGCTTTATTTTTGTGCCCTGTCTCCTGCGGAGCCGCTAATCCCCATGGTCCTGACGGAGTCCCAGCATCCACTACGGACTACGAGAAATAGATTTATCGGTAAGTAAAATCTTATTATATATATATATATATATATATATATATGCGCTATCTGGGTATTTTTTCCAGGGTCATTGGCGCTGGGTGTGTGCTGGCATACTCTCTCTCTGTCTCTCCAAAGGGCCTTGTTGGGGAACTGTCTCCAGATAGAGTATTCCCTGAGTGTGTGGGGTGTCGGTAAGCGTGGGTCGGCATGTCTGAAACGGAAGGCTCTTCTAGGGAGGAGGTGGAGCAAATGAGTGTGGTGTCTCCGTCGGCAACGCCGACACCTGACTGGTTGGATATATGGAATGTTTTAAATGCAAATGTGAATTTATTACACAAAAGGTTGGACAAAGCAGAGTCCAGGGAATGTACAGGGAGTCTAGCCCTGCCTTTCACTATGTCGCAGGGACCTTCTGGGTCTCAAAAGCGCCCACTATCCCAAGTAGTAGACACTGATACCGACACGGATTCTGACTCCAGTGTCGACTACGATGATGCAAAGTTGTAGCCAAAATTGGCTAAAAGTATTCATTATATGATTATTGCAATAAAAGGTGTGTTGCATATCACTGATGACCCCTCTGTACTGGACACAAGGGTCCATATGTTTAAAGAAAAGAAGCCTGAGGTTACTTTTCCCCCTTCACATGAGCTAAATGAGTTGTTTGAAAGGGCTTGGGAAACTCCAGACAAAAACTGCAGATTCCCAAAAGGATTCTTATGGCGTATTCTTTCCCGTATAAGGATAGGAAACGGTGGGAATCCTCCCCAAGGGTGGACAAAGCGTTGACACGCTTATCCAAAAAGGTAGTGTTGCCGTCTCAAGATACCGCAACCCTCAAGGATCCTGCTGATCGCAGGCAGGAGACTACCTTGAAGTCAATTTACACACATACTGGTACATTGCTCAGACCGGCGATAGCATAGCGTCGGCTTGGGTTTGTAGCGCTGTAGCAGCGTGGACAGATACCTTATCGGCTGATATTGATACGCTGGATAAGGAAACCATTTTATTGACCCTGGGTCATATTAAGGATGTGGTCCTATATATGAGGGATGCTCAGAGAGACGTGGGCCTACTGGGTTCCAGAGCCAACGCGATGGCGATTTCTGCTAGGCGAGTCCTATGGACCCGACAATGGACGGGTGATGCCGACTCGAAGAGGCATATGGAGGTTTTGCCTTACAAGGGTGAGGAATTGTTTGGAGAAGGTCTCACAAACCTGGTTTTCACAGCTACGGCAGGTAAATCAACTTTTTTGCCCTATGTTTCCTCACAGCCTAAGAAAATGCCACATTATCAGATGCAGTCCTTTCGGTCGCATAAATCCAAGAGAGTATGGGGATCTTCCTTTCTTGCCAGAGGTAAGGGCAAGGGGAAAAAGCTGCCAACTACAGCTAGTTCCCAGGAGCAGAAGTCCTCCCTGGCTTCAACAAAATTCACCGCATGACGCTGGGGCTCCGCTGAGGGAGTCCGCCCCAGTGGGGGCACGTCTTCGACTTTTCAGCCATGTCTGGGTTCAATCACAGGTGAATCCCTGGGCAATAGACATTGTTTCCCAGGGTTACAGGCTGGAATTCGAAGAGGTGCCTCCTAGCCGGTTTTTCAAATTGGCCCTGCCGATTCAAAAATTGTGTCTTCAACAAGTGGTGATCAAAGTTCCCCTGCCTCAGCAGGGGATGGGGTATTACTCAACCCTGTTTGTGGTCCCGAAACCGGACGGTTCGGTCAGACCCATTCTGAATTTAAAATCCTTAAACCTATACTTAAAAAGGTTCAAGTTCAAGATGGAATCGCTCAGAGTGGTCATCGCCAGCCTGGAGGGGGAGGATTATACGGTATCCCTGGACATAAAGGATGCTCACCTTCATGTCCCCATATATCCTCCTCATCAGGCGTTCCTGAGATTTGCTGTACAGGATTGTCATTACCAATTTCAGACGTTGCCGTTTGGGCTTTCCACGGCCCCGAGGGTGTTCACCAAGGTAATGGCGGAAATGATGGTGCTCCTGCGCAGGCAGGGAGTCACAATTATCCTGTACTTGGACGATCTCCTAATAAAAGCGAGATCAAGAGAGCAGTTGCTGAACAGTGTATCACTCTCCCTGAGGGTTTTGCAGCAGCACGGCTGGATTCTCAGTTGGTTCCAACGAACCGATTGCCTTTCTTAGGCATGATTCTGGATACAGAACAGAAAAGGGTTTTTCTCCCGATGGAAAAGGCCCAGGAACTCCAGAGCTTGGTCAGAGACCTGTTGAAGCCGAAAAGGGTGTCGGTGCATCTATGCACTCGAGTTCTAGGAAAGATGGTGGCGTCTTACGAGGCCATTCCATTAGGAAGGTTCCATGCAAGGACTTTTCAGTGGGACCTTCTGGACAAGTGGTCCGGGTCACATCTACATATACATCAGATGATCAGTCTGTCCCCAAGGGCCAGGGTATCTCTCCTGTGGTGGCTGCGGAGTGCTCACCTTCTAGAGGGTCGCAGGTTCGGCATTCAGGACTGGGTTCTGGTAACCACGGACGCGAGCCTCCGAGGATGGGGAGCAGTCACACAGGGAAGAAACGTCCAAGGTCTGTGGTCAAGCCAGGAGGCTTGTCTACACATCAACGTACTGGAATTAAGGGCCATATACAACGACCTTCGTCAAGCGGAGAATTTTCTTCGCGACCTACCGGTTCTGATCCAGTCAGACAACATCACCGCAGTGGCTCATGTAAACCGCCAGGGCGGAACAAAGAGCAGAGTGGCAATGGCAGAAGCCACCAGGATTCTTCGCTGGGCGGAAAATCATGTAAGCGCTCTGACAGCAGTCTTCATTCCGGGAGTGGACAACTGGGAAGCAGACTTCCTCAGCAGACACGATCTACATCCAGGAGAGTAGGGACTTCATCAGGAAGTCTTTGCGGAGATTACAAGTCAGTGGGGACTGCCTCAAATAGACATGATGGCGTCACGCCTCAACAAGAAGCTTCCGAGATATTGCGCCAGGTCAAGGGACCCTCAGGTGGTAGCAGTGGACGCCCTGATGACACCGTGGGTGTTCCAGTCGGTCTATGTGTTCCCTCCTCTTCCTCTCATCTCAAAGATATTGAGAATCATAAGACGAAGAGGAGTACAGACAATTCTCATTGTTCCAGATTGGCCTCGAAGGGCCTGGTATCCGGATCTGCAGGAAATGCTCACAGAAGATCCGTGGCCTCTTCCTCTCAGAGAGGACCTGTTGCAACAAGACTGTTCCAAGACTTACCGCGGCTGCGTTTGACGGCTTGGCGGTTGAACGCCGGATCCTAGCGGAAAAGGGCATTCCGGATGAGGTCATTCCTACTCTGATAAAGGCTAGGAAGGAGGTGACAGCAAAACATTATCACCGTATATTGAGGAAGTATGTGTCTTGGTGTGAGTCCAAGAACGCTCCTCCGGAAGAATTTCATCTGGGCCGTTTTCTTCATTTCCTACAGACCGGAGTGAATTTGGGGCTAAAATTAGGCTCCATTAAAGTTCAGATGTGCTTGTGGCTACGCGGGACTTGGAGGATTCCGAGTCCCTTGATGTGGTCAGGGAATTGAAAATTATGTAGCCAGAACGGCTCGGGTTAGGAAAACAGAGGCACTGTTTGTCTTTTATGCAGCCAACAAGGTTGGCGCTCCTGCTTCTAAGCAGACTATTGCTCGCTGGATCTGTAACACGATTCAGCAGGCTCATTCTACGGCTGGATTGCCGTTACCAAATTCAGTAAAGGCCCATTCCACTAGGAAGGTGGGCTCTTCTTGGGCGGCTGCCCGAGGTGTCTCGGCGTTACAGCTTTGCCGAGCGGCGACTTGGTCGGGTTCAAACACCTTTGCAAAGTTTTACAAGTTTGATACCCTGGCTGAGGAGGACCTCATGTTTGCTCAATCGGTGCTGCAGAGTCATCCGCACTCTCCCGCCTGTTTTGAAGCTTTGGTATAATCCCCATGGTCCTTACGGAGTCCCCAGCATCCTCTAGGACGTAAGAGAAAAAAGATTTTAAACCTACCGGTAAATCTTTTTCTCCTAGTCCGTAGAGGATGCTGGGGACTCCGTAAGGACCATGGGGAATAGACGGGCTCCGCAGGAGACATTGGCACTAAAAAGAACTTTAGATATGGGTGTGCACTGGCTCCTCCCTCTATGCCGTTCCTCCAGACCTCAGTTAGATAAACTGTGCCCAGAGGAGACGGACAGTACGAGGAAAGGATTTGTTAATCCAAGGGCAAGATTCACACCAGCCCACACCAACCACACCGTATAACATGGAATATACGAACCAGTTAACAGTATGAAACAAAACAGCATCAGCCCGAGACTGATCAAACTGTAACATAACCCTTATGTAAACCAAAACTATATACAAGTCTTGCAGAATTCAGTCCGCAGTGGGACGGGCGCCCAGCATCCTCTACGGACTAGGAGAAAAAGATTTACCAGTAGGTTTAAAATCTTATTTATCTAATTTTTATCCCAAAAGCTTCCACTCCCTGAAACCTTATGGTTATAAGCAAGCAACATCCTTATATGTAAAATTGCTCAGTCCCTTTAAAATTACTTTTGCAGCCTTAGGGAGGATTCTTGATGTGACTCCAGCGACACACCGGCCGGGTACATGTTTGGTATACAACATTATGGTGGTGGATTGTATTTACACGCTGCAGCAAAAGATGTACTGCCCTTACACAGCACCGAAGAGACTGTGTCAGTGGGTTTGATATAATGCAGGTTCTTTCTGCCCATTTATCTCTCGCTGTTTTTCTGTGAAACATCCTCCATTGACGATTATTTGCTATCATTGGCCAGAGGTGTGAAATCTGCACTACAGCCAGACCAATCCACTATTTACTTCCATTGTTGAACTTTCACCTAAAAGATAAGCGTTCACTGCTGATTGCTTACAACTGTTGGCTCTAAAGCAACCTAAGGCATCGCTCCACAATTGCTGGGCTCCCTCAGCTGTTTATATCATCTCTACAAAAGGGTCAGTTCTGTTGTGTAGGAGCACATAGAGTGACATGAATGTAGGCAAGTGGCAGCGATAGTTATTATGCAATTTTCCTTACAGGATTTCTTATGGCATCCAGAGGTGAACACTTCCATGAAACAATGCTTCCAGTCTCTGATCGAGGTACGTGCCTGCCGTTTTTGCTGTCTCTTTTTGAGCAATTGCTACTTACTTTCTGCAGAGCAGTTCTGTGTCATATCCAAGGATATGCAAAAAATAATAATAATAAAAGACTTAGAGGAATAAATGAAATGTAAAGATGACAATAGATAAATCAAAGTTTTTAGTAAGAGTTCCAACAGAGCACGGAAATCCATTAAATGAGTCATTCAGAATGGATAAAGGAATTATTATTTTTTTAAATGTATTTTATTTTCTTTTGTCATTGTTTTTAATATACAAACAACTGTCACATTTTCATACACTCTGTGCATCACAATCACATCCTAATTGTCACTAAGAAATGTCCCTAGTGCACTTTCTCAGGATCTGTAAATCTGCTCCTCTCCCAGCACTCTATAAGACCTTACCTTTCATCCCTCTGTTACCCACTTCAATGTGACCCATGTCACACGTGACTTATCGTTTATCATTGACGTGCCCGCTCTCTCCCTCTGTGCTGATAGCAGAACACTCGGCTCTAGTCCGTGTTGTGCATTTATTGTTTTGTGTCTTTTCTTCCAGAGCACATCATCAAAGCCAAAGATGGTAGTAGCAGGAGCCGCCACGGTAAGCGTCCTTTTTCTGTCCACCAATGGTCTGACAATTACCTAAACTACCAAAGTCAGGCTATTATGGGGTCTATTCATGAAGCAGTGAAAAAAGTGGAGAAGTGAGCCAGTGGGGAAGTTGCCCATGGCAACCAATCAGTGTTGACGTAACATTTATAAAATGCATTCTATAAAATTATACTTAGCAGCTGATTGGTTGTCATGGACAACTTCTCCACTGGCTCACTTCTCCACTCTTTTAACTGGTACATGAATAGACCCCTTAATCTGTCATTCTCTCTTAAAATAAATAGGTGACGCTATGGGTGGTATTCATGTGACCGGCGGTCAGCAGACCGACGGTCACATGACCTCCCCCAAAATCCCGCCCCCTCACTGCCCCGACGGTCAGCATGCCGTCCAACAGGGACTATTTCCACTCGTGGGTATCCACGACACCCATAAAGTGAAACTAGAACCCGCAGCGTCGAGCCCACAAGGGGCTTGCTGCACTCGCCCCTCCCCACTGGGATCCCGGCATCGTTAAGCTGCCTGGATCCCGGCGTCGTTATGCTGACCGGCGGTCAGGAGACCATCGGTCAGCCATACTACACCCGACGTTATCACATATAGTTTTGAGGAACATACCTTTTAACTTTATAACCTAATGGAAAACAGGGCAGATTTATAAATAAATATGAGATTATTTAATCGTGATATAAGAAACTGTTAATAAATAAGCCCATAAACATTATACAGCATCCCTATTTCCCTTGCAGAACTCATATGCTCCTTAAACTCTTCCCACACATGCCTGTACACATACTGTACTGTAACTCGGCCAGCCTCTCTGGGATCTACTATCTACAGTTGGAGGTCTATCTGAGTTTTGTAGGGGGTGACAGTACATGTTATAATAGTTATTGTTAGACCAGAGGTACTCAAAGCGTTCCTCAAGGCACCCAATGGTCCAGGTTTTAGGTATATCCATGCTTTGCTACAGGTGACTTAATTAACCCACCGCATTAGACTGTAAGCTCTCACAAGCAGGACCCTCCACACTTTTGGTTCTTGGTGTGAGGGTTATGATCCTCCATGGATGAAAGCAAAATACTTTTTAACTTGAGAACGTTTAATTAAAATGTTTAAGAACTTTGACTTCCTGCAATGAGTAATTGGGCACAAAGACTTTGATAAGCCTGAGTTAATCAGCTCCAGAACCCATGATAGTTTTGTATTGGGCCTATGATGCTGGTTGCTGACAGCCTATTGCCAGCCAGGAGGTCCATTCTTGGGGCAAGAAATAAAGGCTTGAATTTTGAAAATATAAAATAATTACTAAAAATCTATTTTATGGTCGTCTTGGGGAGGTAGGGATCATGGAAAAATAAAGATTTGGAACACTGCGTTCAAGGTACGGGCCACTCATTTTACAGTGCTGCTGGTGATGCATAGGAAACATCCGGAATGGGAGAGGGGAATCATTGGTCATAGGGGAAAGCTCTGGTTACTGGCTCATGGTACATTAACAAAATGTAACGTGTGTTTAGTAACTTACGATGGCAGAACAGTAATCCAGAGGCCGTGCCCTACAGGGTAATCATGATAAGACTATTTCTATTTCGAAAGATGTCTTTGAAAATCTGCTGTGTGACCAAACACAGCCACATACAGTAGGTGCTGCATTCAGTGACGGGTCACTGCTGAGTGTACAGATGTAAGTGGCTTTTCACTCAATGCCCAGCCTGAAACAAGGGGAGTCCTTTGGAAAAGTCTACAAACCTGTCAACCATTCATCGTCTGCTCAGTTACAAAAATACATTCCCTTACCATAGCTTTCAGTTACTGGGGGCTAAAAAAGCATAATGGATATATTTAACCAAGTATGAACATAATGTATTTGTGTTCTGTATACTGTGTTTGCTTTATACTGCTCAGGAGTAAGACATATTTATGCCAAGTATTGGTTTAAAAATGTGAACATTGCCATTTGTATTTCTCTTACGTCCTAGAGGATGCTGGGGTCCACATTAGTACCATGGGGTATAGATGGGTCCACTAGGAGCCACTGGCACTTTTTAATAGTGTGGGCTGGCTCCTCCCTCTATGCCCCTCCTACCAGACTCGGCTTAGAAAATATGCCCGTAGGAGCCGGTCACAGCTAGGGGAGCTCTATAGGAGTTTCTCTATCGTCCTAGTGGATGCTGGGGTTCCTGAAAGGACCATGGGGAATAGCGGCTCCGCAGGAGACAGGGCACAAAAAGTAAAGCTTTTTCCGATCAGGTGGTGTGCACTGGCTCCTCCCCCTATGACCCTCCTCCAGACTCCAGTTAGATTTTTGTGCCCGGCCGAGAAGGGTGCAATCTAGGTGGCTCTCCTAAAGAGCTGCTTAGAGAAAGTTTAGCTAGGTTTTTTATTTTACAGTGATTCCTGCTGGCAACAGGATCACTGCAGCGAGGGACTGAGGGGAGAAGGAGTCAACTCACCTGCGTGCAGGATGGATTGGTTTCTTGGCTACTGGACATCAAGCTCCAGAGGGACGATCACAGGTACAGCCTGGATGGTCACCGGAGCCACGCCGCCGGCCCCCTTGCAGATGCTGAAATCAGAAGAGGTCCAGAATCGGCGGCTGAAGACTCCTGCAGTCTTCTAAAGGTAGCGCACAGCACTGCAGCTGTGCGCCATTTTCCTCTCAGCACACTTCACACGGCAGTCACTGAGGGTGCAGGGCGCTGGGAGGGGGGCGCCCTGGGAGGCAAATGAGTACCTATAAAGGCAAAAAATACCTCACATATAGCCCTAGAGGCTATATGGAGATATTTAACCCCTGCCTAATTTTTCTAAATAGCGGGAGACGAGCCCGCCGGAAAAGGGGCGGGGCCTATCTCCTCAGCACACGGCGCCATTTCCTCTCACAGCTCCGCTGGTCAGGACGGCTCCCAAGTCTCTCCCCTGCACTGCACTACAGAAACAGGGTAAAACAGAGAGGGGGGGGCACATTTATGGCGATATTTTGATATAACAAAGCAGCTATAAGGGAGCACTTATTATAAGGCTATCCCTGATATATATATAGCGCTTTTGGTGTGTGCTGGCAAACTCTCCCTCTGTCTCCCCAAAGGGCTAGTGGGTCCTGTCTTCGTTAGGAGCATTCCCTGTGTGTCTGCTGTGTGTCGGTACGTGTGTGTCGACATGTATGAGGACGATATTGGTGTGGAGGCGGAGCAATTGCCAAATATGAGGATGTCACCCCCTAGGGAGTCGACACCAGAATGGATGCCTTTATTTATGGAACTACGGGATAGTGTCAACACGCTAAAGCAGTCGTTTGACGACATGAGACGGCCGGACAATCAATTAGTGCCTGTCCAGGCGACTCAAACACCGTCAGGGGCTGTGAAACGCCCTTTGCCTCAGTCGGTCGACACAGACCCAGACACAGGCGATGACTCCAGTGGTGACGGTGACGAATCAACCGTATTTTCCAGTAGGGCCACACGTTATATGATTTTGGCAATGAAGGAGGCGTTACATTTAGCTGATACTACAGGTACCACTAAACAGGGTATTATGTGGGGTATGAAAAAACTACCTATAGTTTTTCCTGAATCAGAAGAACTAAATGACGTGTGTAATGAAGCGTGGGTTGCCCCTGATAAAAAGCTGATAATTTCAAAGAAATTATTGGCATTATACCCTTTCCCGCCAGAGGTTAGGGAGCGCTGGGAAACACCTCCTAGGGTGGACAAGGCGCTAACACGCTTATCTAAACAAGTGGCGTTACCCTCTCCTGAGACGGCCGCACTTAAAGATCCATCAGATAGGAGGATGGAAAATATCCAAAAAAGTATATACACACATGCAGGTGTTATACTACGACCAGCTGTAGCGACTGCCTGGATGGGCAGTGCGGGGGTAGTTTGGTCAGAATCCCTGATTGAAAATATTGATACCCTGGACAGGGACAATATTTTACTGTCGTTAGAACAAATAAAGGATGCATTTCTTTATATGCGTGATGCACAGAGGGATATATGCACACTGGCATCACGGGTAAGTGCTATGTCCATTTCGGCCAGAAGAGCTTTATGGACGCGACAGTGGACAGGCGATGCGGATTCAAAACGGCATATGGAAGTTTTGCCGTATAAAGGGGAGGAGTTATTTGGAGTCGGTCTATCAGATTTGGTGGCCACGGCTACAGCCGGGAAATCCACCTTTCTACCTCAAGTCACTCCCCAACAGAAAAAGGCACCGACTTTTCAACCGCAGCCCTTTCGTTCCTTTAAAAATAAGAGAGCAAAGGGCTATTCATATCTGCCACGAGGCAAAGGTCGAGGGAAGAGACAGCAACACGCAGCTCCTTCCCAGGATCAGAAGCCCTCCCCGGCTTCTACAAAAGCCTCAGTATGACGCTGGGGCTTCTCAAGCGGACTCGGGGACCGTGGGGGGTCGTCTCAAAAATTACAGCGCGCAGTGGGCTCACTCGCAAGTAGATCCCTGGATCCTGCAGATAATATCTCAGGGATACAGGTTGGAATTAGAGACAGATCCACCTCGCCGTTTCCTGAAGTCTGCTTTACCAACGTCCCCCTCCGAAAGGGAGACGGTGTTGGAAGCCATTCACAAGCTGTACTCTCAGCAGGTGATAGTCAAGGTACCTCTTCTGCAACAAGGGAAGGGGTATTATTCCACTCTTTTTGTGGTACCGAAGCCGGATGGCTCGGTAAGGCCTATTCTAAATCTGAAGTCCTTGAACCTGTACATAAAGAAGTTCAAGTTCAAAATGGAGTCACTCAGAGCAGTGATAGCGAACCTGGAAGAGGGGGACTTTATGGTATCCTTGGACATCAAGGATGCGTATCTCCACGTTCCAATTTACCCCTCACACCAGGGGTACCTCAGGTTCGTTGTACAAAACTGTCACTATCAGTTTCAGACGCTGCCGTTCGGATTGTCCACGGCACCTCGGATCTTTACAAAGGTAATGGCCGAGATGATGATTCTTCTTCGAAGAAAAGGCGTATTAATTATCCCATACTTGGACGATCTCCTAATAAGGGCGAGGTCCAGAGAACAGCTAGAGATGGGATTAGCACTGTCTCAGGAAGTGCTAAAACAGCACGGGTGGATTCTGAATATTCCAAAATCCCAGTTAATGCCGACAACTCGTCTGCTGTTCCTAGGGATGATTCTGGACACGGTTCAGAAAAAGGTTTTTCTCCCGGAGGAAAAAGCCAAGGAGTTATCCGAGCTTGTCAGGAACCTCCTAAAACCAGGAAAGGTGTCTGTACATCAATGCACAAGAGTCCTGGGAAAAATGGTGGCTTCTTACGAAGCAATTCCATTCGGCAGATTCCACGCAAGAATTTTCCAAAGGGATCTGTTGAACAAATGGTCAGGGTCGCATCTTCAGATGCACCTGCGGATAACCCTGTCTCCAAGGACAAGGGTGTCTCTTCTGTGGTGGTTGCAGAGTGCTCATCTATTGGAGGGCCGCAGATTCGGCATACAGGATTGGATCCTGGTGACCACGGACGCCAGCCTGAGAGGCTGGGGAGCAGTCACACAAGGAAGAAACTTCCAGGGAGTATGGACGAGCCTGGAAACGTCTCTTCACATAAACATTCTGGAACTAAGAGCAATATACAATGCTCTAAGCCAGGCAGAACCTCTGCTTCAGGGAAAACCGGTGTTGATCCAGTCGGACAACATCACGGCAGTCGCCCATGTGAACAGACAGGGCGGCACAAGAAGCAGGAGTGCAATGGCAGAAGCTGCAAGGATTCTTCGCTGGGCAGAGAATCATGTGATAGCACTGTCAGCAGTGTTCATCCCGGGAGTGGACAACTGGGAAGCAGACTTCCTCAGCAGACACGATCTTCACCCGGGAGAGTGGGGACTTCATCCAGAAGTCTTCCACATGCTGGTAACCCGTTGGGAAAGACCAATGGTGGACATGATGGCGTCTCGCCTCAACAAAAAACTGGACAGGTATTGCGCCAGGTCAAGAGATCCGCAGGCAATAGCTGTGGACGCGCTGGTAACGCCTTGGGTGTACCAGTCGGTGTATGTGTTTCCTCCTCTGCCTCTCATACCAAAAGTATTGAGAATTATACGGCAAAGAGGCGTAAGAACGATACTAGTGGTTCCGGATTGGCCAAGAAGGACTTGGTACCCGGAACTTCAAGAGATGATCACGGAAGATCCGTGGCCTCTACCTCTAAGGAGGGACTTGCTTCAGCAGGGTCCCTGTCTCTTTCAAGACTTACCGCGGCTGCGTTTGACGGCATGGCGGTTGAACGCCGGATCCTAAAGGAAAAAGGCATGCCGGAAGAAGTCATTCCTACTTTGATTAAAGCAAGGAAGGAAGTAACCGTGCAACATTATCACCGAATTTGGCGAAAATATGTTGCGTGGTGCGAAGATCGGAGTGCTCCGACGGAGGAATTTCAACTGGGTCGATTCCTACATTTCCTGCAATCAGGATTGTCAATGGGTCTCAAATTGGGATCTATTAAGGTTCAAATTTCGGCCCTGTCGATTTTCTTTCAAAAAGAATTGGCTTCAGTCCCTGAAGTCCAGACCTTTGTTAAGGGAGTGCTGCATATACAGCCTCCTGTGGTGCCTCCAGTGGCACCGTGGGATCTCAATGTGGTTTTGGATTTCCTAAAATCTCATTGGTTTGAACCACTAAAAAAGGTGGATTTGAAATATCTCACATGGAAAGTGACCATGCTTCTAGCCCTGGCTTCTGCCAGGAGAGTGTCAGAATTGGCAGCTTTATCTTACAAAAGCCCATATCTGATTTTCCATTCGGACAGGGCAGAACTGCGGACTCGTCCGCATTTTCTCCCTAAGGTGGTGTCAGCATTTCATCTGAACCAGCCTATTGTAGTGCCTGCGGCTACAAGTGACTTGGAGGACTCCAAGTTACTGGACGTTGTCAGAGCATTAAAAATATATATTGCAAGGACAGCTGGAGTCAGAAAATCTGACTCGTTGTTTATATTGTATGCACCCAACAAGATGGGTGCTCCGGCGTCTAAGCAGACGATTGCTCGTTGGATCTGTAGCACAATCCAACTTGCACATTCTGTGGCAGGCCTGCCACAGCCTAAATCTGTAAAGGCCCACTCCACAAGGAAGGTGGGCTCATCTTGGGCGGCTGCCCGAGGGGTCTCGGCATTACAACTTTGCCGAGCAGCTACGTGGTCAGGGGAGAACACGTTTGTAAAATTTTACAAATTTGATACTCTGGCTAAGGAGGACCTGGAGTTCTCTCATTCGGTGCTGCAGAGTCATCCGCACTCTCCCGCCCGTTTGGGAGCTTTGGTATAATCCCCATGGTCCTTTCAGGAACCCCAGCATCCACTAGGACGATAGAGAAAATAAGATTTTACTTACCGATAAATCTATTTCTCGGAGTCCGTAGTGGATGCTGGGCGCCCATCCCAAGTGCGGATTATCTGCATAAATTGTACATAGTTATTGTTAACTAATTCGGGTTATTGTTGAAGGAAGCCATCTTTCAGAGGCTCCGCTGTTATCATACTGTTAACTGGGTTTAGATCACAAGTTGTACGGTGTGATTGGTGTGGCTGGTATGAGTCTTACCCGGGATTCAAAATCCTCCCTTATTGTGTACGCTCGTCCGGGCACAGTACCTAACTGGAGTCTGGAGGAGGGTCATAGGGGGAGGAGCCAGTGCACACCACCTGATCGGAAAAAGCTTTACTTTTTGTGCCCTGTCTCCTGCGGAGCCGCTATTCCCCATGGTCCTTTCAGGAACCCCAGCATCCACTACGGACTCCGAGAAATAGATTTATCGGTAAGTAAAATCTTATTTTTTCTAGTTTCGTTGTTTTTTATTAGAGTTAGGCACAGGGAGGGTGCTGGCAGCAGCCTCCCTGCTTTGTGGTACTTAGCGTGTCAGCGGAGATAGTGGCCATTAACCTCTCGGGGTTGGATGGGGATGATCCTCGACACGGAAGTGCAGAGGGTGTTTCTGCCGGAGGAGAAAGCGTTGGTGATTCAAACAATGGTCCAGGATATCCTGAAGCCAGCCCGGGTATCAGTTCATAAGTGCATTCGCCTTCTGGGGAAGATGGTTGCCTCCTACGAGGCTCTACAGTACAGAAAATTTCATGCTCGATCCTTCCAGAATAGAAATAAAATGAGATTGTTAACTAGCAATCTTTGTTAATATGCACTTGTTTTTTCAAGAGAGATAAAGCGGAGAAGTTGCGCACAGCATCCAGTCAGCTTGTAACTATTATTTTTTCTAGCACAGCCTGTAACATGACAGAAGCTGACTGTCTGGTATGGGCAACTTCTCTACTTTATCTCTCTACAAGTTTTGGTACATCATCCCCTGAGTCTTAATGTGGGTACACTCAATTTTCCCCCTCCTGAGCGAGTCTGACACGTCTGGCCTAGTGTGTACCCGCCTTAAGTCTCTTGGTCAGAATCCCAAACATTTTAATGACATGCCATAGATGTATATGTTCTTCATTTAGCAAAACTAATGTGTACCTCCACTAATTATTATATTGCTTTTTTTTTTTTACAGTAAATAAATTGAAGTCCTATATAATAAAAGCTAATGCTACTCCTCCCTGCTATAGGGCGGAATTCAAGTGTTTTGTGCACCGGTGGCCACTAGATGGCGCAGGACCAAGCAGTTCAAGTGTTGCTCCATTCAGGCGCACATAGCCTCTGGCGCTGACATTACTGTTATGTTATTTCGTCATTTTGACAGTAAAATTAATAATTTCTGCAAAAGTGACTCCGTGGCATTTGGATTCTACATAGAAAAAGGCTGACTGACTACCCCTGACTTATGGCATAATCTTATAATACTATGAAACCCCACAATAAAGTCTCAGCAAACTATTAGGCTGAACTGTGATTTCTAATTACTGTAACCATTGCTTTAAAGTCTGTGTTACCATTATATATTTACACACCATTTAATTACATTGGAATGTGTGTCATTCTAAGAACCTGGCTGACAAGTAAACTGCGTATGCCACAGACACATCATTAAAATACAGTAATGCATGGAACTGTCAGATTCCACACCCAGCCAACGACCAGTGAATATTTATTCCTTATATGAAGAAGCCATATTATATGGTACCGTTCCTATGTGCGGTAGACCTCCTACCTACTGTAGGTGCTTTTCACATATCTAGATCATCAGTCTGTGCAATAGTAGATATTCCTGGACAGGAATGGGTCGTTACTTACGGATTAATACAAAGTACTAAGCAGAGAATTCTGTTTCTTTTCAGTGGTCTATAAAGATGAACAATGGAAGCGCCGAGTCTCTGGCCCAATACAGAGTGAACATAACGGCTGTGGAGCCTGTGTTGGGGAAACTGGCTGATACAAGTGACGTCTACTGGTTCTTACAAGGTTCGGTTCCAGGCTCCTTGTCTTTTTTCCTCTTTTGCTGTAAAAGATTTGACTGTGTTTGTACTGTGTATGACCATGATTTCTAATGATATGTAGATAACCCTAACATTATATGTCCCCTATGTTATCCAGTTGAATATTCAACAGTACCAGGTCTACGTTCATAATGTTGACGTGGTTCAAACTGCCGACATGCGCCAGATGAACACCCTCAAACTGTCAACAGGTTCACAACGTCAACATCTAAAATGTTGCCATGTGAAATGTCAACATTCTGAGGATGCTGCTGGTTAGGGTTAGGCACTGCTGGGAGAGTTAGGGTTAGGCTGCTGGGCACTAAGGGGAGAAAGTACTCACTGGATGCCAGTCCTGCTCTGGAACTGATCGACACGTGACCACCGTTATCCATAAGAAGACGATGCTGAAGCCAGCAGGAGAAGGTAATAGACCACCAGGGACGGTTTGATGACAGTTCATCTGGGTAGACATGGACACTGACGCTGACCATGCTGGCAGACAGCGGACATTTTGCCGGTGATTTGCGCATGCCCCAGGAACAAGGCGCCATGTTCCCCAGACACCTGCGCATGCGCTGTAGAGACTGGCACAAAGCATGCGCTGTATAAATATAAATGCTGCAACTGTGCATTATGACCTCAGATCTAATATAAGTTATCTGTTGCTGTTATGATGTATAGTAAGGGCAATATTACCCCACATATCATTTATGTCGTACATTATCCAATATGTAGATTACATTTCAGTTTGAGCTTCTGATTATTGGTGGACTTTACGTTGTTTAGCAAATTTTTTTTTCAATGTCATCATTCCACGGCAAAATAGCCCTCCGAAAACCCAACTAACTCTGCAGAGAAAGACAAGTGTGGTAACAATGTGCTTCTGTTGTTGGTTGCAGATCCGGTTTCGGAACAATTGTTAAGCGAAAGTCGCAGAATGATCACCAATGAGAGGATTGATGCTTACAATGAAGCCGCAGCTGCTATATTAAATGGTACCAATAGGAAAACAAGATCAAACATCAGGATGTTCAGCGTTTCCAGACAGATTTCTGTGGAGACTTTAGAGCAATCGCTGGATGGTCTGCACGTCCCAGAGACCAGCAGAGAGATAGTAAGTAACAGAGGCCATCAGAGAGAGAGGGAGTACCAGAGGCCATCGGGGAGAAAGAGACAGGGAGTGCTGGAGGTCAGCAGAGAGTGATAGTGAGTGCCAGAGACCAGCTGTGAAGGGAGATGGAGTGCCAGAGGTCAGCAGAGAGAGAGATAATGAGTGCCGGAGGCCAGCAGAGTTATATGTGGAGTGTGGGAGGCCAGCAGAGAGCGAGTGAGTGAGTGCCGGAGGCCAGCAGAGAGCGAGTGAGTGAGTGCCGGAGGCCAGCAGAGAGAGAGTGAGTGAGTGCCGGAGGCCAGCAGAGAGAGAGTGAGTGAGTACCGGAGGCCAGCAGAGAGTGAGTGAGTACCGGAGGCCAGCAGAGAGTGAGTGAGTGCCGGAGGCCAGCAGAGAGAGAGTGAGTGAGTGCCGGAGGCCAGCAGAGAGTGAGTGAGTGCCGGAGGCCAGCAGAGAGAGTGAGTGCCGGATGCCAGCAGAGAGAGAGTGAGTGAGTGCCGGAGGCCAGCAGAGAGTGAGTGAGTGCCGGAGGCCAGCAGACAGAGTGAGTGAGTGCCGGATGCCAGCAGAGAGAGAGTGAGTGAGTGAATGCCAAAGGCTAGCAGAGAGCGTGAGTGAGTGCCGAAGGCTAGCAGAGAGAGTGAGTGAGTGCCGGAGGCCAGCAGAGAGAGTGAGTGTGTGCCGGAGGCCAGCAGAGAGAGTGAGTGAGTGCCGGAGGTCAGCAGAGAGAGTGAGTGAGTGCCGGAGGCCAGCAGAGAGAGTGAGTGTGTGCCGGAGGCCAGCAGAGAGAGTGAGTGAGTGCCGGAGGCCAGCAGAGAGAGTGAGTGAGTGCCGGAGGCCAGCAGAGAGAGTGAGTGAGTGCCGGAGGCCAGCAGAGAGAGTGAGTGAGTGCCGGAGGCCAGCAGAGAGTGAGTGAGTGCCGGAGGCCAGCAGAGAGAGAGTGAGTGAGTGCCGGAGGCCAGCAGAGAGTGAGTGAGTGCCGGAGGCCAGCAGAGAGTGAGTGAGGGCCGGAGGCCAGCAGAGAGTGAGTGAGTGCCGGAGGCCAGCAGAGAGAGAGTGAGTGAGTGCCGGAGGCCAGCAGAGAGTGAGTGAGTGCCGGATGCCAGCAGAGAGAGAGTGAGTGAGTGCCGGATGCCAGCAGAGAGAGAGTGAGTGAGTGCCGGAGGCCAGCAGAGAGTGAGTGAGTGCCGGAGGCCAGCAGTGAGAGAGTGAGTGAGTGCTGGAGGCCAGCAGAGAGAGAGTGAGTGAGTGCTGGAGGCCAGCAGAGAGAGAGTGAGTGAGTGCCGGAGGCCAGCAGAGAGAGAGAGTGAGTGAGTGCCGGAGGCCAGCAGAGAGAGAGAGTGAGTGCCGGAGGCCAGCAGAAAGTGAGTGAGTGCCGGAGGCCAGCAGAAAGTGAGTGAGTGCCGGAGGCCAGCAGAAAGTGAGTGAGTGCCGGAGGCCAGCAGAGAGAGAGTGAGTGAGTGCCGGAGGCCAGCAGAGAGAGAGTGAGTGAGTGCCGGAGGCCAGCAGAGAGAGAGTGAGTGAGTGCCGGAGGCCAGCAGAGAGAGAGTGAGTGAGTGCCGGAGGCCAGCAGAGAGTGAGTGAGTGCCGGAGGCCAGCAGAGAGAGAGTGAGTGAGTGCCGGAGGCCAGCAGAGAGAGAGTGAGTGCCGGAGGCCAGCAGAGAGAGAGTGAGCGAGTGCCGGAGGCCAGCAGAGAGAGTGAGTGCCGGATGCCAGCAGAGAGAGAGTGAGTGAGTGCCGGATGCCAGCAGAGAGAGAGTGAGTGAGTGCCGGATGCCAGCAGAGAGAGAGTGAGTGAGTGCCGGAGGCCAGCAGAGAGTGAGTGAGTGCCGGAGGCCAGCAGAGAGTGAGTGAGTGCCGGAGGCCAGCAGACAGAGTGAGTGAGTGCCGGATGCCAGCAGAGAGAGTGAGTGAGTGAATGCCGAAGGCTAGCAGAGAGCGTGAGTGAGTGCCGGAGGCCAGCAGAGAGAGTGAGTGAGTGCCGGAGGCCAGCAGAGAGAGTGAGTGTGTGCCGGAGGCCAGCAGAGAGAGTGAGTGCCGGATGCCAGCAGAGAGAGAGTGAGTGAGTGCCGGAGGCCAGCAGAGAGTGAGTGCCGGAGGCCAGCAGTGAGAGAGTGAGTGAGTGCTGGAGGCCAGCAGAGAGAGAGAGTGAGTGAGTGCTGGAGGCCAGCAGAGAGAGAGAGTGAGTGCCGGAGGCCAGCAGAGAGAGAGAGAGTGAGTGCCGGAGGCCAGCAGAGAGAGAGAGTGAGTGCCGGAGGCCAGCAGAAAGTGAGTGAGTGCCGGAGGCCAGCAGAGAGAAAGTGAGTGAGTGCCGGAGGCCAACAGAGAGAGAGTGAGTGAGTGCCGGAGGCCAGCAGAGAGAGAGTGAGTGAGTGCCGGAGGCCAGCAGAGAGAGAGTGAGTGCCGGAGGCCAGCAGAGAGAGTGAGTGCCGGATGCCAGCAGAGAGAGAGTGAGTGAGTGCCGGAGGCCAGCAGAGAGTGAGTGAGTGCCGGAGGCCAGCAGACAGAGTGAGTGAGTGCCGGATGCCAGCAAAGAGAGAGTGAGTGAGTGAATGCCGAAGGCTAGCAGAGAGAGTGAGTGAGTGCCGGAGGCCAGCAGAGAGAGTGAGTGAGTGTCGGAGGCCAGCAGAGAGAGTGAGTGTGTGCCGGAGGCCAGCAGAGAGAGTGAGCGAGTGCCGGAGGTCAGCAGAGAGAGTGAGCGAGTGCCGGAGGCCAGCAGAGAGAGTGAGCGAGTGCCGGAGGCCAGCAGAGAGAGTGAGCGAGTGCCGGAGGCCAGCAGAGAGAGTGAGTGAGTGCCGGAGGCCAGCAGAGAGAGTGAGTGAGTGCCGGAGGCCAGCAGAGAGAGTGAGTGAGTGCCGGAGGCCAGCAGAGAGAGTGAGTGAGTGCCGGAGGCCAGCAGAGAGAGTGAGTGAGTGCCGGAGGCCAGCAGAGAGAGAGTGAGTGAGTGCCGGAGGCCAGCAGAGAGTGAGTGAGTGAGTGCCGGAGGCCAGCAGAGAGAGAGTGAGTGAGTGCCGGAGGCCAGCAGAGAGAGAGTGAGTGAGTGCCGGAGGCCAGCAGAGAGAGAGTGAGTGAGTGCCGGAGGCCAGCAGAGAGAGAGTGAGTGAGTGCCGGAGGCCAGCAGAGAGAGAGTGAGTGAGTGCCGGAGGCCAGCAGAGAGAGAGTGAGTGAGTGCCGGAGGCCAGCAGAGAGAGAGTGAGTGAGTGCCGGAGGCCAGCAGAGAGAGAGTGAGTGAGTGCCGGAGGCCAGCAGAGAGTGAGTGAGTGAGTGCCGGAGGCCAGCAGAGAGAGAGTGAGTGAGTGCCGGAGGCCAGCAGAGAGAGAGTGAGTGAGTGCCGGAGGCCAGCAGAGAGAGAGTGAGTGAGTGCCGGAGGCCAGCAGAGAGAGAGTGAGTGAGTGCCGGAGGCCAGCAGAGAGAGAGTGAGTGAGTGCCGGAGGCCAGCAGAGAGAGAGTGAGTGAGTGCCGGAGGCCAGCAGAGAGAGAGTGAGTGAGTGCCGGAGGCCAGCAGAGAGAGTGAGTGCCGGATGCCAGCAGAGAGAGAGTGAGTGAGTGCCGGAGGCCAGCAGAGAGTGAGTGAGTGCCGGAGGCCAGCAGTGAGAGAGTGAGTGAGTGCTGGAGGCCAGCAGAGAGAGTGAGTGAGTGCTGGAGGCCAGCAGAGAGAGAGAGAGTGAGTGAGTGCCGGAGGCCAGCAGAGAGAGAGTGAGTGAGTGCCGGAGGCCAGCAGAGAGAGAGTGAGTGAGTGCCGGAGGCCAGCAGAGAGAGAGTGAGTGCCGGATGCCAGCAGAGAGAGAGTGAGTGAGTGCCGGAGGCCAGCAGAGAGAGTGAGTGAGTGCCGGAGGCCAGCAGAGAGAGTGAGTGAGTGCCGGAGGCCAGCAGAGAGAGTGAGTGAGTGCCGGAGGCCAGCAGAGAGAGTGAGTGAGTGCCGGAGGCCAGCAGAGAGAGTGAGTGAGTGCCGGAGGCCAGCAGAGAGAGTGAGTGAGTGCCGGAGGCCAGCAGAGAGAGAGTGAGTGAGTGCCGGAGGCCAGCAGAGAGTGAGTGAGTGAGTGCCGGAGGCCAGCAGAGAGAGAGTGAGTGAGTGCCGGAGGCCAGCAGAGAGAGAGTGAGTGAGTGCCGGAGGCCAGCAGAGAGAGAGTGAGTGAGTGCCGGAGGCCAGCAGAGAGAGAGTGAGTGAGTGCCGGAGGCCAGCAGAGAGAGTGAGTGAGTGCCGGAGGCCAGCAGAGAGAGAGTGAGTGAGTGCCGGAGGCCAGCAGAGAGTGAGTGAGTGCCGGAGGCCAGCAGTGAGAGAGTGAGTGAGTGCTGGAGGCCAGCAGAGAGAGTGAGTGAGTGCTGGAGGCCAGCAGAGAGAGAGAGTGAGTGAGTGCCGGAGGCCAGCAGAGAGAGAGTGAGTGAGTGCCGGAGGCCAGCAGAGAGAGAGTGAGTGAGTGCCGGAGGCCAGCAGAGAGAGAGTGAGTGCCGGATGCCAGCAGAGAGAGAGTGAGTGCCGGAGGCCAGCAGAGAGTGAGTGAGTGCCGGAGGCCAGCAGTGAGAGAGTGAGTGAGTGCTGGAGGCCAGCAGAGAGAGTGAGTGAGTGCTGGAGGCCAGCAGAGAGAGAGAGTGAGTGAGTGCCGGAGGCCAGCAGAGAGAGTGAGTGAGTGCCGGAGGCCAGCAGAAAGTGAGTGAGTGCCGGAGGCCAGCAGAGAGAGAATGAGTGAGTGCCGGAGGCCAGCAGAGAGAGAGTGAGTGAGTGCCGGAGGCCAGCAGAGAGTGAGGGAGTGAGTGCCGGAGGCCAGCAGAGAGTGAGGGAGTGAGTGCCGGAGGCCAGCAGAGAGTGAGGGAGTGAGTGCCGGAGGCCAGCAGAGAGTGAGGGAGTGAGTGCCGGAGGCCAGCAGAGAGTGAGGGAGTGAGTGCCGGAGGCCAGCAGAGAGTGAGGGAGTGAGTGCCGGAGGCCAGCAGAGAGAGTGAGTGAGTGCCGGAGGCCAGCAGAGAGAGAGTGAGTGAGTGCCGGAGGCCAGCAGAGAGTGAGTGAGTGAGTGCCGGAGGCCAGCAGAGAGAGAGTGAGTGAGTGCCGGAGGCCAGCAGAGAGAGAGTGAGTGAGTGCCGGAGGCCAGCAGAGAGAGAGTGAGTGAGTGCCGGAGGCCAGCAGAGAGAGAGTGAGTGAGTGCCGGAGGCCAGCAGAGAGAGAGTGAGTGAGTGCCGGAGGCCAGCAGAGAGAGAGTGAGTGAGTGCCGGAGGCCAGCAGAGAGAGAGTGAGTGAGTGCCGGAGGCCAGCAGAGAGAGAGTGAGTGAGTGCCGGAGGCCAGCAGAGAGAGAGTGAGTGAGTGCCGGAGGCCAGCAGAGAGTGAGTGAGTGAGTGCCGGAGGCCAGCAGAGAGAGAGTGAGTGAGTGCCGGAGGCCAGCAGAGAGAGAGTGAGTGAGTGCCGGAGGCCAGCAGAGAGAGAGTGAGTGAGTGCCGGAGGCCAGCAGAGAGAGAGTGAGTGAGTGCCGGAGGCCAGCAGAGAGAGAGTGAGTGAGTGCCGGAGGCCAGCAGAGAGAGAGTGAGTGAGTGCCGGAGGCCAGCAGAGAGAGTGAGTGCCGGATGCCAGCAGAGAGAGAGTGAGTGAGTGCCGGAGGCCAGCAGAGAGTGAGTGAGTGCCGGAGGCCAGCAGTGAGAGAGTGAGTGAGTGCTGGAGGCCAGCAGAGAGAGTGAGTGAGTGCTGGAGGCCAGCAGAGAGAGAGAGTGAGTGAGTGCCGGAGGCCAGCAGAGAGAGAGTGAGTGAGTGCCGGAGGCCAGCAGAGAGAGAGTGAGTGAGTGCCGGAGGCCAGCAGAGAGAGTGAGTGCCGGATGCCAGCAGAGAGAGAGTGAGTGAGTGCCGGAGGCCAGCAGAGAGTGAGTGAGTGCCGGAGGCCAGCAGTGAGAGAGTGAGTGAGTGCTGGAGGCCAGCAGAGAGAGTGAGTGAGTGCTGGAGGCCAGCAGAGAGAGAGAGTGAGTGAGTGCCGGAGGCCAGCAGAGAGAGTGAGTGAGTGCCGGAGGCCAGCAGAAAGTGAGTGAGTGCCGGAGGCCAGCAGAGAGAGAATGAGTGAGTGCCGGAGGCCAGCAGAGAGAGAGTGAGTGAGTGCCGGAGGCCAGCAGAGAGTGAGGGAGTGAGTGCCGGAGGCCAGCAGAGAGTGAGGGAGTGAGTGCCGGAGGCCAGCAGAGAGTGAGGGAGTGAGTGCCGGAGGCCAGCAGAGAGTGAGGGAGTGAGTGCCGGAGGCCAGCAGAGAGTGAGGGAGTGAGTGCCGGAGGCCAGCAGAGAGTGAGGGAGTGAGTGCCGGAGGCCAGCAGAGAGAGTGAGTGAGTGCCGGAGGCCAGCAGAGAGAGAGTGAGTGAGTGCCGGAGGCCAGCAGTGGGAGGGATAGGGAGTGCCGGATGCCAACAGAGACTAATAATGCGAGGGATAGGGAGTGCCGGAGGCTAGCAGTAAGGGATACAGAGGGCAGCAGAGAGTGATAGGGAGGGCCATTTATGATCTTTGGAAATTCCAGAATATAAATAAAATTAGTTTATTGAAGAATTCTGATTTAAAGGGGAAATATCACCATTAATGTTAAAAGTCTTTATATTTACTGATTTAAGGTGACAGGCAGGCGACGTCTCAGTATTGAATCATATCACTATTCCTGTGATGGGAAAATCCGCTGGAGCCCCCACTTTGCTGCTAGATTAGGGGAAGATATACATGTTGATTAGAGGAAGAAGTACATTATATTTACAGATCTGTGATGTGGTGTGTAGTGCATAATGGGAGTATCAGACCAATAATGGTGTTTTCATGCTATTTGATGATCACTCACACTAAACCTTTGCCTCCTATAACATCAGCTATCCATGACCGTTTACTCCGCTGTCATTCAACCTTTCAGAGCGCGATGATCCTCATGAACGCCTACTGCAACAAAGTCATGAAGCCGATCGACGGTTCCTGCTGCCAGCCCGCTTCTCCCACCACCGTTATTCAGAAGTTGGCTGCCTCTTTCTTTCTTTTATCCGTCGCCTTCTACATCGCAGTCATGGTAATCCAGCGGAACAAGCACAGGAAGAGCAAGATGTGCAGCGATGTAGAGAGCGGGGAGGAGAAGAAGCCGGCTACAGTCACTCCCGCGGCTTCAGCCCTGGAGACCGCTCTGTTCGCCTTCTGCAAACTTGGCCTCATCATGGCTTACTTCTACTTCTGTGATCGGGCCAATCTCTATATGAAGGAGAACAAGTTTTATACTCACTCGGCCTTCTTCATCCCCATTACTTATATCCTTGTGCTGGGTGTGTTCTACAATGAGGACACGAAAGAGGTACTACCAGTATCTATCGGTGTACATTGCTTAATGTATCAGATTATTAATGTTAGTACATTGGGGGTAGTGAATGACCCTGCCGTATGGTTACGGTGGGCAGGATTTATGGTAACGTAAGAGGTGTCTGTGATGTCTCAGATCTTTCATCTGTTGGCTGGGAAGTAACCGTTGGGTGGAGGCTGCTCTCAATATAAGGTGTCGATGCATTCGTGTATCTGTTTATCACTTGCTACAAATGGGTCCACCGTTATCTTGACTAGTTTTCTGTCACAACATTACTTATTAGCATAAACCCTTCATCTATTGTTCTCAGCTGCAATACAATACAGAGAACAATACAGCAGGGGATTAAGTCATTAAAGGAGGGGAATAAATCCGACTGGTCAGTCTCAGTTAATCCTATTAAAGGTCAAGATAAATGTGGACCCATCTGTACCTCTATTAATTTTCTGCAGCAGAGTTTTTATCTCTCCCTCTCTCTCTCTCTCTCTCTCTCTCTCTCTCTCTCTGCATTTTACATGGACAAGTAAACACATTTATGTTTCCTTCATTATAGACAAATAAAAGAAATTTTGTCCCTAAAATGCATTTTAATTTTATTTTAAGTTCAGTCCCTGCTCCAGTGATGCCACCAATCTATTAGTTAATTTTTTGTCCTGAGCCAATTAACCTACCACAAATTTTTTTTGGAGTGTGTGAGAATACCCTTGCAAACACGGGAGAACATATAAACTCCAAATATGTTTGGCCTTGGTTGGAATCAAGCCCATGTTCTCAGTATAGTGAGCCAGCAAAGCTAACCATTGCTCCACCGTGCTTCCCCTTTATTTGATATATCTTCATTGACGAAACAATAGTTCTAGGTTATCACATCCCGTGTTCCTGTATACCCACCCTCTGTAATTTAGGCATGCACTGCTCTTATGTTCTCTGTCCTACTTATTGATCTCCAATATCTCACATATTGCTGCTGTATATTGATATTGGGGTGCATTTCCTACGGTGTGGTATTGAAGGTCGACCACAATTTGTCAACAGTAACTAGGTCGACAGGGTCTCTAGGTCAACAGGTCAAAAAGTTGACATGAGTTTTTTTTAAATCTTTTTTGGTGTCGTTTTCGCCGTACAGTGACGGGGAACCCCAATTAGTGCACCGTGTCCCCTCGCATGGCGAGCGAAGGCAAGGTTACCGTTCCCAATCGCAGTCCACGTAGATCGTAAAGTATGAAAAAGTTGAAAAAAAATTGAAAAATTCATGTTGATCTTTTGACCTGTCGATCTAGAACATGTCGACCTAGAGACCCAGTCGGCCTAGTTACTGTCGACCTAGAGATTGGATACCATTTCCTGCAGATGTGTCCTCATACACCCAGCCTCAATACTCCACACAGCGCAAGATGGGGGTAATTCAGATCTGATCACAGCAGCAAATTGGTTAGCTAATGGGCAAAACCATGTGCTCTGCAGGGAGGGCAGATGTAACATGTGCAGAGAGAGTTAGATTTGGGTTAGTTATTTTGTTTCTGTGCAGGGTAAATACTGGCTGCTTTATTTTTACACTGCAATTTAAATTTCAGTTTAAACACACCCCACCCAAATCTAACTCTCTCTGCACATGTTATATCTGTCCCCCCTGCAGTGCACATGGTTTTGGCCATTAGCTAACAAATTAGCTGCTGCGAACAGATCTGAATTAGGCCCAATGTCTGGCGTGAGTGAACTGCCATGTCCTGTGCAGCTCTGCTAACGTTAAGCGCCTTTTTTGCCACAAATGTGTCTCAGTTGCAACGTGATGTGGCTAGGACGCACGAGGAGACTGTGCTGATTAATCTGATATGTGACACTTCTACATTGTGTGTGACTGAGTCTGTATACGGAGCAGAACAGAACTTGTATTGAAAAAAGCTGCGACTTCTCTATTGTAGCACTCCATTGTGTACAGAGTCAGAGACTCCGTTGCACACAGATATACAAGTGTCCTTTATCAAATTGCTCAGCACAGTCTCATCGCGCGTCTTCGTCGTATTGCGTTGCAAATAAGATGCATTTTCTACAAAAATGAAGCAACTAAGGCGCCTGACACTAGAAGATTCTCATGCAACATGGCGTGCCAAGAGAAGCTGTTTGGTGTGACTGCAGCAGAGATTTGTGAGGACACGTCTGTATGTTTGATTTATGCACCAGTGTTATCAGTCCCTCCTCTTAGTAAAGCAGATTTTATTTTAGCTGTATGTTTAGGGTCATGCGTATGAGGGTGCTGAAATTATACATAGAGTTATAGAACTAATAACTGCAATTGTCAGACGCTAATATTGTCTTCCACAAATTATAATATTTTGTACAGACTAAATTGTTGAACCGAGAACAGACCGATGAGTGGAAGGGATGGATGCAGCTCGTCATACTGATCTATCATATGTCCGGAGCCAGTTCTGTAAGTACTGTTAGATGCTATCATTGTATTGCCCAGGTTAAAGCTGCCCCTGGTTTGGGGCCCATTTCATCAAAACTGACTAAATTGCCCCAGATTACTGCCCTGGAGTCCATCATCTGATCACATTTCAGCTGGTAAAAATAAAAGCGAAAGGTAACGGTGCCTGTAGAGTGAAAGGTAAAGAGGGGACACCCCAGAAGAGCAAATTAAAAAGTATAGGGACTGGGGGACTATTCAGTCACATTCAATTGTTTTTCCCCCGCTCGCTACTAGATGGAGCCCAACGGAGCAATTGAATTGTTGCTCTGCTCAGGCGCGCATACAGCCGGGGGACACATTTCTGCTCACAGCCTCTTGAGGGAGTGAGCAGAAATGTGCGAAAATGACCTGTTTGGGCGCCCAAACAGTACTTTTCGCGTCACACCCAACACTTTAGTCAGGTTTAGCTCTTTTACGCGGCTAAACCCTGTCTGGGTGCTCGCGATGATCAGGATAAAAATAAGAAAAACAGTTGATATCTAGTCACTTTAGAAGGGGATTGGGCATGATATCTAGTCACTTTAGAAGGGGATTGGGCACTAGAGGGCGTGTAAAAACAATAACATTCTCCCCTCAGATTTTCTAGGTCTGTACATGCATCTGTAGCCTTATTCAGCTTGGTTATTAATTGTTCAGTATTAAACATCAATCCAGGTCTTTCCGCTAATATCTACCTCATTTATATTATCACACATAGGCTGTGTGATGTCATTAGGCTTGTTTTAAGTGTTAAGCACTGCTGCATTATAACTCGCTATCTAATGCTGGTGGTCATTCCGAGTTGATCGCTAGCTGCATTCGTTCGCTGTGCAGCGATGAGGCAAAAAAAGGCACTTCTGCGCATGCGTATGCGGCGCAATGCGTACGCGCGGCGTACTATTACAACGAACGATGTAGTTTTACACAGGGCCTAGCGATGCTTTTCAGTCGCACTGGTGACCGCAGAGTGATTGACGTGAAGTGGGCGTTTCTGGGTGGCAACTCACCGTTTTCAGGGAGTGTTCGTAAAAACGCAGGCGTGGCTGGGCGAACGCAGGGCGTGTTTGTGACGTCAAATCAGGAACTAAATGGTCTGAAGTGATCGCAAGCGCTGAGTAGGTTTGAAGCTCCTCTGAAACTGCACAAAATTATTTTGTAGCCGCTCTGCGATCCCTTCGTTCGCGCTTTTGCTAAGCTAAAATACACTCCCAGTGGGTGGCGGCATAGCGTTTGCACGGCTGCTAAAAACTGCTAGCGAGCGATCAACTCGGAATGACCACTGCTGTTCAATATATTACATGTATCCGCTTTCTTACTATTCATTAATTCTATATTTAATTTGCTGCAAATTGTATTTTGTCTACTGTCTGAGCGAAGGTCAGTGCCTGGATACGTTCAGTGCATTGACTGCTGTCCCTGGTCGGATGCTGAACACAGCAGACCCAGAATAGACAGACATTGGGGGATATGAATGCTCCAGTACGGACAAGAGGAACTTTGTAAATTTGTCTCCAGCTTTTGAATCTGGCTTAGAGACTGTACAAATGTATTCTTCATTCTTTCCGCCCTCCCAGTTTTTGCCGGTGTACATGCACGTCAGGGTTTTGGTCGCAGCTTATTTATTTCAGACGGGCTACGGACACTTTTCCTATTTCTGGCTGAAGGGCGACTTTGGACTCTATCGCATTTCCCAGGTATGAGCAGATCTATGTAACATAAAGCAAAGTAACTTCCGGAATGTCATTAATAATTATCACAGAGGAAATATACCATGAATCATTATACCTTTATACACACTGCTCATCAGAATTCAGTCTGCTCTGACTTTGGGTGTGCCACATGCTGCCCTACTCACCGACATGTCATTGTGCTGATGTCATCCGTCTTGGAATGCCATAAATACTCTTCACTTGCAACCTGTTAATGTTGGCGCAATAACTCTGTGGTGGGGGGGGGGGGGGGGGCGGCATGTGCAGCAGAGCAGGCTGCAGAATTATCTTGTAGTACTGTCTGTGTGTGTGTGTGTGTGTATATGTGTATATAAATATATATTTATTTCTGCAGCGGGGTACACTGGATTCCACAGGAAATGTGTAGAGGTGTAGATTAGGATCTTGATCCGAGGCACCAACAGGCTAAAAGCTTTGACTGTTCCCAGGATGCATAGCGCTGCCTCCTCTATAACCCCGCCTCCATGCACAGGAGCTCAGTTTTGTAGTTGGTGCCATGCAGTGCAGGCATACAACAGGGGGCTGCTCCAAGTAGCCCTCAGAAGAGCTTTTTTAAGTGAAAATTGAAGACTTCAAGGGCTGCAGCAGAGACACCATGAGGGTTAGATGTCAGTCAGACATCTCCTGCTGCAACTCCACCTACCCCAGCGGCGCTGTATACTCCCGCGCCCTGGTTGCCGGGTACTTACAGCGGAGGCTCCGGTTTCAACATACAGGCACACACACCATCGCAGTCTCCAGGATCGCGTGGCCACACTCAGGGAAGGAGGTAAGAGGGTCCCCCAGGCGGGACCCGCTGGAAATCGCCATCCGGCGCGGCTGGTGGGAGGCGGCCCGCGTGCGCGCTGGCGTGGACACTGTGGCAGTACAGAGACCCCAGTAGACCACCAGGGCAAGGGCACAGGTCGGTTTTGGCAAAAAAAAACGTTTGTTACATGGCCCACAGTACTCGGTGGTGAAGTTCAGCAGGGGGAAAAGCCTTTGACCTGTAGCCCCTCCCCCAGCCCCAGGGTGCCATTTAGCGTAAATGTTCCCGCCCTGGAGCTGCATCTCTCTCTCTCTCCCTCTCACTCCCTGTCAGCGTTTGGGCGCCATTTTCACATGCTGAGCTGATCCTGGGACTGTTTGGGCAAATCATCCTCTGTAAAGCCACCTGCATGTCAGCACTGTGTATTTTACAGGACACTTAAGTATTCTACATGTCTGTTACAGTGTTAGTTAAGAAACAGTGCATTTATTCAGGGTAATGTAGTACAAGTTCCCTGTGATATACATCCAGTGTTTCACTGTGCATTGTTATATCTGTTAATCTGTATAGCTTTACTTAGTATATTACTTAGTATTGCTAGTCCAGTGCAGTTTTATTGCATGTCATAATTTCTGCATTGTGTAATGTGACTGTGTGTGTGCGTTTATAGCTGCTGCGTGACTTCCATTCCGTGTGTCTCACTCGGATTGCTATCCCTATATTTTGTACCCTGCAGGGGGCTAAGTGCGTCAGGGTTACTAGTTAATATAGGTGTCTCACAGGATATACTCTTTGTGTATTTATCTCTGTGATTTCCAGTCACCATATACCTCTTGAATCTTCTGTTTGTGCTTTCACTGACAGGGAGTTCTTGGTCAGGTATTATTCTGCTGATATTGTACTGTGTTGCCCGTGGTTCACTCTGTCATATTATGTCAGCTTCTCAGGGCGATGGGTCTGCGGCTGATCCCACAACACGTGGTGGTGACGCTACAGACACAATTGAGGTAAACATTGCAGCGGAGGGTTCAGGTTCTGGGGGTTCTTTGCCCCCCAGTAGGGCCGTAGCAACGGGGGTCCACAATGATCTGCCTTGGGCTACTTTCTCTACTTTACTGAATACGCTGGTAACTAGACTTTTGCCCCCTATGGGACCTCACGTGTCGGTACAGCAACACATTGTCCCTGCGATTAATCCGCCATGGGCAGATCTCCTGTTGACTCAGTTACAGCAATTGAACCACTCACTGACTAAACCGAAATCTAACCCTCGCCCGCCTACGACCAAGGGGTCCTCTAAGCGGGCCATTACTTCCTCACAATCCAACCACGACCCAGACACTTCGTCTGATGAGGGTGTGTACCAGCGCTGGCTGAATGAATTTAAATTAATATTATATCAATAGTAATACAAATAATAATGATAATAACCTTAATAATAATTAATAATGGTAGTAATAATAAACGGATGGTTTGTTCTATATAAAGGCAAGAGGAATTCCTTCTTTTTAAGTTGTTATATGTGATATGCTATTAAATTATCATTCCTTTATATAGAACAAACCATCCGTTTATTATTACTACCATTATTAATTATTATTAAGGTTATTATCATTATTATTTGTATTACTATTGATATTATATTAATTTAAATTCATTCAGCCAGCGCTGGTACACACCCTTTTCTCTACTGTCCAGTTTTGAGGGATTGACCTTCCTCCTACCCGCTGCTGTTGGCCGCGCACTTGCATATTCTTTATTGTACTTCGTCTGATGAGTATGGCGTGTATACTGACCCCACAGACACTGATCCAAATACTTCTGATGGGGAATCTGTCTCACAGGTGGATGTTCCTGACTTATTGTAGGCTATCAGGCTAATTCTTCAAATTACTGATGACTCGGAGCCTGATGCTACCTCTAAGAAACCGGACAGATTTAAACGTCAGAAGATAGTTAAACAAGTTTTACCTCACTCTGACCATTTAGTTGACATACGTCAGGAACCCTGGGAAAATCCAGGAAAGAAATTCACACCTCACAAGAAAAAGCTGGCTCGCTATCCCCTCGCTGCGGAGCTAAGTAAAAATTGGGAAACATCCCCGACAGTGGATTCGCAAGTGGCGCGGCTGGTGGTATCCTCAGCTCTGCCTGTAACTACAGTCACTTCTCTGAAAGAACCGATGGACAAGCGTGTGGAGGGTTGCTTAAAGGCGATTTACACCCTAGCAGGAGCTGTGCATCGGCCCACTACTGCAGCTACTTGGGCTGCAGAAGCTATTGAAGCGTGGGCTCAGGAGGTGGAAGTGGAGCTTCCTTCCAACTTTTCTGATAATGCTAGACAATGTCTCTCGTATATTGTCACAGCCTCTCATTACATTAAGGAGGTTTCTGATGCCGGTATTCTGGCGGCCAAGGCTTCTACTACGTCCATTTTGGCTCGCTGGATTCTATGGCTACAGTCCTGGTCTGTGGATCTGGATTCTAAGAAAACCCTGGAGGTGCTCCCTTTTAATGGAGACATTCTTTTTGGAGAGGACCTCAACAAGATGGTGGCTGACTTAGCTTCTGCTAAAACAGCGTGTCTATATAGTACTGCTCCTTCTTCAGTGCCGAAGGTAAAGAGTACTTCCTTTTGCTCCTCTTGTCCTTCAGTTAAAGCAAAAGGTCAGGAGTACCTGAAACAGGCTCACACTTCCAAAACCAATAAGCCCAAACCTAAACGTGCCTGGGCTGCCCGTCAGCCAGCTTCCAAAACTGACAAGCCTGCCACATGACAGGGCGGGCCTCCCTCTGGGGGACCCCAGGGTGGGAGGCCGACTTCTAGGGTTTACCCAGGAATGGTTGAAGACCGCTTCCGACGCCTGGGTACGGGAAGTCGTCACTCGCGGTTACGCCATATCCTTCAAGAATCGTCCCCCTCATCGATTTTGCCTGACAGACGTCGCTTCGGATCAGATGAAGGCAAAAACTCTTAATTCAGTGATACAATCCCTCCTGAACACAGGAGTGGTAGTACAGGTGCCTTTGGCTCAGAGAGGCAAGGGGTACTATTCACCGCTGTTCCTAGTCCCGGAACTGAATGGGTCCTCTCGGCCCATTCTGAACCTCAAGTCCTTGAACAAATCTGTGAGAGTCTCCAAGTTTTGTATGGAAACTCTTCGCTCTATTGTTCTGGCCTGGGAGCCCGGGGATTATATGGTCTCCCTGGACAATACAGTATGCTTACCTGCATATTCCTATTGCAATGTCGCATCAGCACTACCTGAGGTTTGCTGTGAGCAACCTCCATTATCAATTTCGGGCTTTACCTTTTGGTTTGACCACGGCCCCACGAGTCTTCACAAAGGTCATGGCGGTAGTGACGGCTGTACTCCGCTGTCAAGGGGTCAAGATCCTCCCGTATCTGAACGACTTGTTGATCCTGGCAAATTCCCCAGAAATTCTCCTACGTCATCTGGATCTGACGCTCCAGTTTCTGCAAGCCCACGGGTGGCTCATCAACTGGAAGAAATCTTCCATGGTCCCTGCTCAGGGCATGGTGCACCTGGGGGCGTTGTTGGACACTCACAACCAGCGGTTGTTCTTGTCTCAGGAGAAGGTCCTGAAACTTCAGGACAGGATTCGATGCTTCCTATCTCGTCCGCAAGTGTCGATACACTCAGTGATGCAAGTGCTAGGTCTCATGGTGTCGGCTTTCAACATGGTCGAGTGTGCTCAATTCCATTCCAGCCCTCTGCAGAAGCTGATTCTTGCCAAGTGGGATGGCCTGCCTCACCGGATCAGGTCTCACATGATCTCCTTGTCTCCGGAGGTCAGTCTGTCTCTAAGTTGGTGGCTGCAGGACCAACAATTGAGCAGGGGTTGTCCCTTCTGGATCTCCACCTGGGTCCTTCTGATGACGGATGCCAGTCTGAGAGGTTTGGTCGCGGTGTTGGAGCAACACTCCCTTCAGGATCGGTGGACCAAGGAGGAGTCTCTCCTCCCGATAAACATTCTGGAACTGCGGGCAGTGTTCAATGCACTGAACTTGGCCCAGCATTTAATACAGAACAGACCTGTTCAAGAACAGTCGGACAACGCCACCACAGTGGTGTACATAAATCATCAAGGCAGCACTCGAATCCGCATGGCAATGAGAGAAGTATCACGAATTCTTCAGTGGGCGGGACGCCATCTACTGGCCATATCGGCTGTGTTCATTCCGGGGGTCCTAAACTGGGAAGCGGATTTCCTCAGTCGTCAGGACGTACACGCCGGAGAGTGGAGCCTCCATCCAGAAGTATTTCAACTCCTAGTGAACAAGTGGGGCCTCCCAGATGTGGACTTGATGGCGTCTCGACACAATCACAAGGTTCCGGTCTTCGGCGCAAGAACAAGGGATCCTCAAAATGCGTTCATGGACGCACTGGCAATTCCATGGAACTTTCGGCTGCATTACGTGTTCCCTCCGGTGTCCCTACTGCCCAGGGTAATAAGGAAGTTCAAGCAAGAAGGGAGGGCTCCTGCTTCTGATTGCCCCAGCGTGGTCCAGACGGCATTGGTTCTCAGACCTTCAGGCTCACTCGATAGAGCGTCCCCTTCTACTTCTGCAGCGCCCAGATCTCCTCGTTAAGGGCCCTTGTGTATATCAGGATTTGGCCCGGTTGGCTTTGACGGCATGGCTCTTGGAGCCTCGGTCCTGAGGGCCAAAGGTTTTGCTGAGGCGATCATTCAAACCATGTTGAAGGCCCGGAAACCGGCTTTTGCCCGGATTTATCATAGGGTCTGGAATTCTTACTTTGCTTGGTGCGCAACTAACAATCATGACGCTTACAAGTTTAGTACGGCCAAACTTTTGGCCTTTCTGCAACAAGGCCTGGACTTGGGCCTTCGTCTGGCCTCCATCAAGGTTCATATTTCTGCCTTGTCTGTTTGGTTTCAGAGAAAAATTGCGACTCTGCCTGATGTTCATACATTCACTCAGGGTGTGTTATGGATTCAACCTCCTTAAGTCCCGCCGGTGGCTCCTTGGATTTTGTCGGTGGTTCTGGAGGCATTACAAGGGTCTCCGTTTGAGCCTCTTGAATCAGCAGACCTTAAGTGGCTTTCTCTTAAGGTTTTGTTGCTACTGGCTATTGCCTCTGCTAGACGGGTGTCTGATTTGGGTCCCTGGTCTTGTAGGTCCCCCTATCTGATTTTTCACCGGGACCGGGCTGTTCTTAGAACACGTCCTGGGTACCTACCTAAGGTGGTGTCTTCTTTCCACCTTAATCAGGAGATTGTGGTTCCGGCCTTTGTCTCTCCTGAATTGTCTTCCAGAGAGCGGTCTTTGGATGTGGTACGGGCTCTCCTTATCTATGTGAAGAGGACAGCTCCCATTAGGAAGTCTGATTCTCTCTTTGTACTGTTTGGTTTTCACAAACGTGGCTGGGCTGCTCACAAGCAGACCCTGGCCAGATGGATTAGAATGGTGATTGCACATGCTTATGTACAGGCTGGTCGTCCAGCTCCTGCTACTATCAATCCCCATTCTACTCGGTCTGTTGGACTTTCTTGGGCGGCCAGATGTGGTGCGACCCTTGAACAATTGTGCAAGGCAGCTACGTGGTCCTCAGTGAACACGTTCATAAGGTTCTATGCCTTCGATACATCCGCCTCCCAGGATGCTTCCTTTGGACGCTGGGTTCTTGTGCCCGCTACAGTGCGTCCCTTCCCATGAGGAATTGCTTTAGGACATCCCCGATGTTATTCCCTGTGGAGCCCAGTGTACCCCGCTGCAGAAAACGAGATTTATGGTAAGAACTTACCGTTGTTAAATCTCTTTCTGCGAGGTACACTGGGTTCAACAGGGCACTTAGCTTCTTTGGGTTTGTATGGCATTAGCTGCTGATACCTTCTCCTGTCGTGAGAATGTGGTGTATGTGGCTACTAACGGCTGTCGTCTCTTTTACTGGCTACTAACGGTTGTCGTCTGCTACTACATTGGACTGGTTAACAAAACTGAGCTCCTGTGCACGGAGGCGGGGTTATAGACGAGGTGGCGCTATGCATCCTGGGAACAGTCAAAGCTTTTAGCTTGTTGGTGCCTCGGATCAAGCTCCTACTCTACACCCCGATGTTATTCCCTGTGGAACCCAGTGTACCTCGCAGAAAGAGAATTAACAACGGTAAGTTCTTACCATAAATCTCCTTTTATATATAAAAGCTACCTCAGAGCGGGACCAGCGGAATTTTGGCGCCTTCCTCTGCTTAATGCAGCAGCAGCAGCAAGCACACACAGCTCCTCCTGACTCACAAGACACGCTGGAAAACTGGTACAGGGTGTAGCAAAGGGGGAGAGCCGCTATTGTACTCAATCTGTGTCCTATACAGGACAGAAATCATTAGTGTTTCACGGTGATATAGTAAGCTGACAGCCTCACTGGGGCTGTATAGCTGGGGTGTGCCGGTCTCTCTCTCTCTGTGTCACCTCTCACATACAGTAAGGGCAGGCTTGCTAAGTATTACTGTCTGTGTGTATGTGTATGTCATTTTGATTATTGTGTACATGGGTAAACACAAACTATGCAGTTTATGCCACACCAGATTCTCTCCCTTATCATCTGATTCTGTTTCATGTGAACAATGCAGCCAATCTTCACAGCTCAGTGAAGGGGCTGTGGGCGAAGGACCGTGTGGGGTCCTGAGAACCACTGCTCTAAAGGATGCTGCGTCATTTTTCTTTACACAAAACAAGCCTAATGTCACTTTCCCTAATTCTGCAGAGTTAGATGACCTATTTAAATTAGCCCGGAAAAAATCCAAACAAAAAATACCAAGTGTCAAAACGATTTTTGCACGCTTTCCCATTTGCTCCTGAAGGTAGGAAATTCTGGGAAGAGCCCCCGGGAGTTGACGTCTCAGTCTCTCGACTGTCAAAAAAGGCGGTGCTGCCTTCCCCAGGCTCCTTTACCATAAATGACCCTGGGGACAGAAAGATAGAGACTACACTAAAGTCTATCTACACAGCAGCAGATGTATCGCAAAGGCCGGTCATAGCGGGTTGCTGGATTACCCATGCCATTCATACGTGGGCTACTCAGATTCAGGATTCCCAGTTGTCCACCCCCGGAATGAAGGTCGCGGACATTGCTCTTGCGTTTCGTTCTGCCCAAAGGAGAATTTTTGACACCTCTCGCATGCAGGCTCTGCTTTTTGTCCCTCCTTGACGATTTATGTAAGCCACTGCCGTGGCGTTGTCCGACTGAACTTGGATCGCCTGAGCAGAGGAGAAGTCTGAAGCAGACCATTGTACATCGCCCGAAGTTCTAGAATGTTGATTGGAAGAAGGGCTTCGTGGATCAACCACCTGCCCTGGAACTGAGCCCCTTGGCTGACAGCTCCCATCCTCTCAGACTCGCATCTGTCGTGAGGAGGATCCAATCCTGGATCCCAAAACTGCGACCTTCCAGTAGGTTGGAGGACTGCAACCACCACAGGAGGGAGATCCTGGCCTGAGGTGACAGACGAATTATCCGTTGCATCTGAAGATGTGATCCGGACCACTTGCTCAGGAGATCCAATTGAAACATTCTGTCATGGAACCTTCCGTATTGAATGGCGTCTCAGGAGGCCACCATCTTTCTTTGTCCTCTGGGAGGAACACTTACAGTGCCATAGGGGGTCATTCCGACCCGATCGCACGCTGCAGTTGTGCGCAGCGATCGGGTTGGACATGCGCCTGCGCATGCCAGACGGCCGAAGGCCGTTGTTACCTAGCGATCGCCTCTGCCTGACAGGCCGAGGCGGTCGCTGGGCGGCATGGCGGCGTTTGGCCGCCATTTTCGGGGCGCGGTCCAGCCAACGCAGGCTTGGCCGGACCGTGAGGGGGACGGGCCGCAGCGGCTGCGTGACGTCACACGCAGCCGGTGCGACTCGGGGCAGCGACGAGTAACTCTCGGCCAGCCGCAGGATCTGCGCTGGCCGGGAGTTACTCCTCAAGTACAAAAGCATCGCCGCTGTGCGATGCTTTTGTACTTGTGCAAGGGGGGGGCCTCCCCCTGCATGTCTGTGAAGATGATCGTAGCTGTGCTAAATTTAGCACAGCTACAATCAACTTGGAGTGACCCCCATAGTATCCAGCCACATTCCCAGGAACAGGATCCGCTGAGTTGGTTCCAAGTGGGACTTCTGAGAATTGAGGATCCACCTATGGTGTGACAGAAGTTGGATAGAGCGCTCTATATGGAGCAATAAAAGCACCCTGGATCTTGCCATTATCAAGAGATCGTCCAGATAAGGGACAATATTGACCCCCTGGACCCAGAGATGGAACATCATCTCCGCCATCACCTTGGTGAATATACTCGGAGCTGTGGCTAGGCCAAAGGGTAGTGCCTGGAACTGGTAGTGATCGTTCAGCAGGGCAAACCGCAGGTAAGCCTGGTGAGACGGCCAAATTGGGATATGGAGATAAGCGTCCTTTATATCCAGAGAGACCATGAACTCCCGTTCCTCCAGGCCCGCAATCACTGGTCTCAAGGATTCCATGTTGAACTTGAAAACCTTGAGGTATGGGTTCAAGGATTTTAGATTCAGAATGGGCCTTACCAAACCGTCCGGTTTCGGTACCACAAACAAGTTGAAGTAGTAACCTTTTCCATGTTGTAGCAGTGGTACTGGAAAATGACCTGGGACTAGACCAACTTTAGGATAGCCTGTTCCAGCGTAACCCGTGTATCTTCCAAAGCTGGTAAGCCTGATTTGAAAAATCGTTTGGAGGAGCTCGAGTCGAACTCCAGCTTGTAGCCCTGGGAAATGAGGTCCCTTACCCAGGTATCCTGGCAGGAGCCGTCCCAGATGCGGCTGAAGTGACGCAGACGAGTTCCCACCTCGAGATCCCCTTGGGGTGGGGAGGCACAGTCATGCTGAGGCTTTTGTGGAAGCTGAACTGGTGTTTGGTTTCTGGGAAACAGCAGCAGTTGGTTTTCTTGTCTTACCTCTGGTGCCTCGTGCTGCATTGGAGGCACCTCTAGCTCTTGTTCTGAATCTGGTGGTCCGAAAGGACTGGTTAAACGGCCCCGGGTAGTAACGCCTAGCCAGCAGGGCCCCAGAGGGGTGAAACGTGGCTTTCCCTGCAGTAACCTTAGAAATCTATGTATCTAACTCAACCCAGAAGAGCCACTCCCCAGAGAAAGGGAGAGACTCCACACCGCTTGGAATCCGCGTCCGCAATCCACTGACGCAGCATTAATACTGCATATCTCCTTGTAACACAGCACGCGTGCAGTGTCTTGAATGTGTTTGAGGAGGGTCACCGTAGTGACCAGGAGCATATCCCCCGCAATGCCCTCCTGAATTTGAGTCGCCCCGGGTATGGATGGCATAAGACATCCAGCAACACGCTATCACAGGTCTTTGGGACATGCCAGCCGCTGTATAAATAGACTTCATTGTAGTATATATTTTCCTATGCCCAGGGTCCTTGAGCTGAAAGGACCCATGGGCCGGCAATACCACCTTTTCTCTGACGTCCTAGTGGATGCTGGGGACTCCGAAAGGACCATGGGGAATAGCGGCTCCGCAGGAGACTGGGCACAAAAGTAAAAGCTTTAGGACTACCTGGTGTGCACTGGCTCCTCCCCCTATGACCCTCCTCCAAGCCTCAGTTAGATTTTTGTGCCCGAACGAGAAGGGTGCAGTCTAGGTGGCTCTCCTGAGCTGCTTAGAAAAAAGTTTAGTTTTAGGTTTTTTATTTTCAGTGAGACCTGCTGGCAACAGGCTCACTGCATCGAGGGACTAAGGGGAGAAGAAGCGAACTCACCTGCGTGCAGAGTGGATTGGGCTTCTTAGGCTACTGGACATTAGCTCCAGAGGGACGATCACAGGCCCAGCCATGGATGGGTCCCAGAGCCGCGCCACCGTCCCCCTTACAGAGCAGAAGAGGTCCGGAAAAATCGGCGGCAGAAGACGTCCTGTCTTCAATAAGGTAGCGCACAGCACCGCAGCTGTGCGCCATTGCTCTCAGCACACTTCACACTCCGGTCACTGAGGGTGCAGGGCGCTGGGTGGGGGCGCCCTGAGACGCAATATAAACACCTTAGGGGGCAAAAAATGCATCACATATAGCTCCTGGGCTATATGGATGCATTTAACTCATGCCTGTTTTTCCATAAAAAAGCGGGAGAACGGCCGCAGAGAAGGGGGCGGAGCCTATCTCCTCAGCACACTGGCGCCATTTTTCCTAACAGCTCCGTTGGAGGGAAGCTCCCTGACTCTCCCCTGCAGTCCTGCACTACAGAAACAGGGTAAAACAAGAGAGGGGGGTCACTAATTTGGCAGATAAATCTATACAGCAGCTATATAAGGGAAAAACACTTATATAAGGTTATCCCTGTATATATATAGCGCTCTGGTGTGTGCTGGCAAACTCTCCCTCTGTCTCCCCAAAGGGCTAGTGGGGTCCTGTCCTCTATCAGAGCATTCCCTGTGTGTGTGCTGTGTGTCGGTACGTTGTGTCGACATGTATGAGGAGGAAAATGGTATGGAGGCGGAGCAATTGCCTGTATTAGTGATGTCACCCCCTAGGGAGTCGACACCTGACTGGATGGTCTTATGGAAGGAATTACGTGATAGTGTCAGCACTTTACAAAAGACTGTTGACGACATGAGACAGCCAGCAAATCAGTTAATACCTGTACAGGCGTCTCAAACACCGTCAGGGGCTCTAAAGCGCCCGTTACCTCAGGTGGTCGACACAGACACGGACACTGACTCCAGTGTCGACGGTGAGGAAACAAACGTATTTTCCAGTAGGGCCACACGTTACATGATCACGGCAATGAAGGAGGTTTTGAACATTTCTGATACTACCACAAAAAAGGGTATTATGTGGGGTGTGAAAAAACTACCCGTAGTTTTTCCTGAATCAGATGAATTAAATGAGGTGTGTGATGAAGCGTGGGTTTCCCCCGATAAAAAACTGCTTATTTCTAAAAAAATTATTGGCATTATACCCTTTCCCGCCAGAGGTTAGGGCGCGTTGGGAAACACCCCCTAGGGTAGATAAGGCGCTCACACGCTTATCAAAACAAGTGGCGTTACCGTCTCCTGATACGGCCGCCCTCAAGGAACCAGCTGATAGGAAGCTGGAAAATATCCTAAAAAGTATATACACACATACTGGTATTATACTGCGACCAGCAATCGCCTCAGCCTGGATGTGCAGTGCTGGGGTGGCTTGGTCGGATTCCCTGACTGAAAATATTGATACCCTGGACAGGGACAATATATTATTGACTATAGAGCATTTAAAGGATGCATTTCTATATATGAGAGATGCACAGAGGGATATTTGCACTCTGGCATCAAGAGTAAGTGCGCTGTCCATTTCTGCCAGAAGAGGGTTATGGACGCGACAGTGGTCAGGTGATGCGGATTCCAAACGGCATATGGAAGTATTGCCGTATAAAGGGGAGGAGTTATTTGGGGTCGGTCTATCGGACCTGGTGGCCACGGCAACGGCTGGGAAATCCACCTTTTTACCCCAGGTCACCTCTCAGCAGAAAAAGACACCGTCTTTTCAGGCTCAGTCCTTTCGTCCCCATAAGGGCAAGCGGGCAAAAGGCCACTCGTATCTGCCCCGGGGCAGAGGAAGGGGAAAAAGACTGCAGCAGACAGCCTCTTCCCAGGAACAGAAGCCCTCCCCCGCTTCTGCCAAGTCCTCAGCATGACGCTGGGGCCTTACAAGCGGACTCAGGCAGGGTGGGGGCCCGTCTCAAGAATTTCAGCGCGCAGTGGGCTCACTCGCAAGTGGACCCCTGGATCCTGCAGGTAGTATCTCAGGGGTACAAATTGGAATTCGAGACGTCTCCCCCTCGCCGGTTCCTGAAGTCTGCTTTACCAACGTCTCCCCCCGACAGGGAGGCGGTATTGGAAGCCATTCACAAGCTGTATTCCCAGCAGGTGATAATCAAGGTACCCCTCCTACAACAGGGAAAGGGGTATTATTCCACACTGTTTGTGGTACCGAAGCCGGACGGCTCGGTGAGACCTATTTTAAATCTGAAATCCTTGAACACTTACATACAAAGGTTCAAATTCAAGATGGAATCACTCAGAGCAGTGATAGCGAACCTGGAAGAAGGGGACTATATGGTGTCTCTGGACATCAAGGATGCTTACCTCCATGTCCCAATTTGCCCTTCTCACCAAGGGTACCTCAGGTTTGTGGTACAGAACTGTCACTATCAGTTTCAGACGCTGCCGTTTGGATTGTCCACGGCACCCCGGGTCTTTACCAAGGTAATGGCCGAAATGATGATTCTTCTTCGAAGAAAAGGCGTCTTAATTATCCCTTACTTGGACGATCTCCTGATAAGGGCAAGGTCCAGAGAACAGTTAGAGGTCGGAGTAGCACTATCTCAAGTAGTACTACGACAGCACGGATGGATTCTAAATATTCCAAAATCGCAGCTGATTCCGACGACACGTCTGCTGTTCCTAGGGATGATTCTGGACACAGTACAGAAAAAGGTGTTTCTCCCGGAGGAGAAAGCCAGGGAGTTATCCGACCTAGTCAGGAACCTCCTAAAACCAGGCCAAGTGTCAGTGCATCAATGCACAAGGGTCCTGGGGAAAATGGTGGCTTCTTACGAAGCGATTCCATTCGGCAGATTCCACGCAAGAACTTTTCAGTGGGATCTGCTGGACAAATGGTCCGGATCGCATCTTCAAATGCATCAGCGGATAACCCTGTCTCCAAGGACAAGGGTGTCTCTCCTGTGGTGGTTACAGAGTGCTCATCTTCTAGAGGGCCGCAGATTCGGCATTCAGGACTGGGTCCTGGTGACCACGGATGCCAGCCTGAGAGGCTGGGGAGCAGTCACACAGGGAAGAAATTTCCAGGGCTTGTGGTCAAGCATGGAAACGTCACTTCACATAAATATCCTGGAACTAAGGGCCATTTACAATGCCCTAAGTCAGGCAAGGCCTCTGCTTCAGGGTCAGCCGGTGTTGATCCAGTCGGACAACATCACGGCAGTCGCCCACGTAAACAGACAGGGCGGCACAAGAAGCAGGAGGGCAATGACGGAAGTTGCAAGGATTCTTCGCTGGGCGGAAAATCATGTGATAGCACTGTCAGCAGTGTTCATTCCGGGAGTGGACAACTGGGAAGCAGACTTCCTCAGCAGACACGACCTCCACCCGGGAGAGTGGGGACTTCACCCAGAAGTCTTCCACATGATTGTGAACCGTTGGGAAAAACTGGACAGATATTGCGCCAGGTCAAGGGACCCTCAGGCAATAGCTGTGGACGCTCTGGTAACACCGTGGGTGTACCAGTCAGTGTATGTGTTCCCTCCTCTGCCTCTCATACCCAAGGTACTGAGAATCATAAGAAGGAGAGGAGTAAGGACTATACTCGTGGCTCCGGATTGGCCAAGAAGGACTTGGTACCCGGAACTTCAAGAGATGCTCACGGAAGACCCGTGGCCTCTACCTCTAAGAAAGGACCTGCTCCAGCAGGGACCCTGTCTGTTCCAAGACTTACCGCGGCTGCGTTTGACGGCATGGCGGTTGAACGCCGGATCCTGAAGGAAAAAGGCATTCCGGATGAAGTCATCCCTACCCTGATCAAAGCCAGGAAGGATGTAACTGTGCAACATTATCACCGTATTTGGCGTAAATATGTTGCGTGGTGTGAGGCCAGGAAGGCCCCTACAGAGGAATTTCAACTGGGTCGTTTCCTGCATTTCCTGCAAACAGGACTGTCTATGGGCCTAAAATTAGGGTCCATTAAGGTTCAAATTTCGGCCCTGTCGATATTCTTCCAAAAAGAACTAGCTTCAGTTCCTGAAGTTCAGACGTTTGTCAAGGGGGTACTGCATATACAGCCTCCTTTTGTGCCTCCAGTGGCACCTTGGGATCTCAATGTAGTTTTGGGGTTCCTAAAATCACATTGGTTTGAACCACTCACCACTGTGGACTTAAAATATCTCACATGGAAAGTGGTAATGCTGTTAGCCCTGGCTTCAGCCAGGCGTGTCTCAGAATTGGCGGCTTTATCCTATAAAAGCCCTTACCTAATTTTTCATACGGACAGGGCAGAATTGAGGACTCGTCCTCAATTTCTCCCTAAGGTGGTTTCAGCGTTTCACTTAAACCAGCCTATTGTGGTACCTGCGGCTACTAGGGACTTGGAGGATTCCAAGTTGCTGGACGTAGTCAGGGCCCTGGAAATATATGTTTCCAGGACGGCTGGAGTCAGAAAATCTGACTCGCTGTTTATCCTGTATGCACCCAACAAGCTGGGTGCTCCTGCTTCTAAGCAGACTATTGCTCGTTGGATTTGTAGTACAATTCAGCTTGCACATTCTGTGGCAGGCCTGCCACAGCCAAAATCTGTAAAAGCCCATTCCACACGGAAAGTGGGCTCATCTTGGGCGGCTGCCCGAGGGGTCTCGGCTTTACAACTTTGCCGAGCAGCTACTTGGTCAGGGGCAAACACGTTTGCTAAATTCTACAAATTTGATACCCTGGCTGAGGAGGACCTGGAGTTCTCTCATTCGGTGCTGCAGAGTCATCCGCACTCTCCCGCCCGTTTGGGAGCTTGGTATAATCCCCATGGTCCTTTCGGAGTCCCCAGCATCCACTAGGACGTCAGAGAAAATAAGAATTTACTTACCGATAATTCTATTTCTCATAGTCCGTAGTGGATGCTGGGCGCCCATCCCAAGTGCGGATTGTCTGCAATACTTGTACATAGTTATTGTTACAAAAATCGGGTTATTATTGTTGTGAGCAATCTTTTCAGAGGCTCCTCTGTTATCATGCTGTTAACTGGGTTCAGATCACAAGTTGTACGGTGTGATTGGTGTGGCTGGTATGAGTCTTACCCGGGATTCAAAATCCTTCCTTATTGTGTCCGGGCACAGTATCCTAACTGAGGCTTGGAGGAGGGTCATAGGGGGAGGAGCCAGTGCACACCAGGTAGTCCTAAAGCTTTTACTTTTGTGCCCAGTCTCCTGCGGAGCCGCTATTCCCCATGGTCCTTTCGGAGTCCCCAGCATCCACTACGGACTATGAGAAATAGAATTATCGGTAAGTAAATTCTTATTTTTAGAGAGGCGGGAGACTGAGACATCTACGGCTGGGGGTTCTTCCCAATGTTTCCTACCTTCCGGTGTAAATGGGAAAGAGCGTAAAAACCTCCTTGTTACCATATATCTTTTATCAGGATTTTTCCAGGCTTGTTCTAAAACCTCATCTAGTTCCTAGTTTTCTCTTTCATCCACTAGGGGACACTGGAGCATCCATTTACATTAGGGGTGTGAAGCTTGCAACCGGAGGTGTGGCACAATCTTAAATTAGCATTGTCTTCACAGCCGGCTCCTCCCCCTTCATGTCCCTCCTCCCTCAGTTTGGAAAATTGTGCCTAGGAGGTACAAGCCACAGAAGGGAGCTCCTGCTCCTTGAAGATTTATTTATTTATTATTATTATTTTTCTCTTTTACACTGGCCCAATCCCTCCTAACTAAAGGGAGGGTGCAGGTTTTGAAAGAAAAGATGGTACTTGCCCGATCCCACCTAAATGAAAGGGGGTGCAGGCTTTACCAGAAGAAAAGGCTGCGTCCCCCTAATAAAAGGGGGACAAAGTTCAGGATCCAGAATAGGCTGCATCAACTAATGAAATGGGGGACAAAGCCAAGATGAGTTTGATAGACAAGATCCCTTTTGAAGGGATCTGCGTCTCTCTACAGGAGATCCTCAAACTGTAAGTACTGGAATGAAGTCCCTTAGCCTGCAGATCCCTCCTTTAGTAATACAAACAGTGCCCTGACAGAGCATTTCTATGCACACTGGTCTCCCCGGTTAAACTCTGGGGAGATCAGAAGCGCCGCACATAGATCCCCATTTCAACAGACAGACGCGCTGCCCGGAGCCATTTCAGCGAGCAGAGGGCGGGCCAGCCGGAGCGCACAGCTCATTAACAGATTGAGCTGCACTCCGGAGAACGGCGGGGAAGGCACCGCCACGCGTAGACGGGGACTGTAAGTGTTGGGCACTTCTCTGTTACACGCGGTGGGGGGGGGGTTTCGGGCCGCTCCACCTCACGCAGCGTCCCACACAGCGGATCTGAGTTGTTAGGCAGCAGAAGACTGTGTTCAGGGATAAGGGTTTTTTTAACAGCGGTCCCCTGATACTATTAGGTACTGGCTACAACAGCCTTACAAATACATGTTACCTCATAATTTTAATGGCGGCCATTTTACAGATACATTTTTGGCACAAAGTTAGTCCCAGGGGGGGTTACTCCTTCCCTAGGGAAGTCAGCCAATTAGCTCAGGGGGTGGGGCCCCTACATTAATTCAGACTCCCTCTGCTATTGAACATTATATTGAAAGCTGCCAAAAGGTATCTCCTGTCTTTTCATCAATTTTATATTTATATCTTCAAAGGAATATATGAGAAGGATCCTGCAGAGAATAATACCACTTTTACACTCGCAGGAAAGTTCATTCCCGGGAATGTGTCCCGGTATATTTGCCGGGACACATTCCCGGGAATGACCCTTTCACATTAGCGGGCTGACCCGGCATATTGCCGGGTCAGTGACGTCACCGCCGAGTCTCCCAGAGGCGGTGCTTGGAGATAATCTTCTCCAAGCACCGCCTCCTCCTATGAAGAGAACGGGTGCCGGGTCGCCTTGACCCGGTATACCCGTTTACACTGGCAGCTTCCCGGGACGGTCCCGGGTTCAACCCTGCTTTTGACCTGGGATGAAATCCCGGGATGCTCGTCCCGGGAAATTGTCCATGTACCCATTTACACTGAGAAGAATCCCGGGATGATGCGCGTTCACGTGCAATATCCCGGGATTTTCCTGCGAGTGTAAAAGGGGTATTAGAGGAAGCGATGGAACGTCAACCCCAACATAACAGCTGAATTACAGTTGGGTGTGCGAGTGGGGCAGAACGGCTGGTGTTTTCATTTATTTATTTATTTTTTAATTATAACTTTATTTCTCTATCGTCCTAGTGGATGCTGGGGTTCCTGAAAGGACCATGGGGGAATAGCGGCTCCGCAGGAGACAGGGCACAAAAAGTAAAGCTTTTCCAGATCAGGTGGTGTGCACTGGCTCCTCCCCCTATGACCCTCCTCCAGACTCCAGTTAGATTTTTGTGCCCGGCCGAGAAGGGTGCAATTCTAGGTGGCTCTCATAAAGAGCTGCTTAGAGAAAGTTTAGCTTAGGTTTTTTATTTTACAGTGATTCCTGCTGGCAACAGGATCACTGCAACGAGGGACAGAGGGGAGAAGAAGTGAACTCACCTGCGTGCAGGATGGATTGGCTTCTTGGCTACTGGACATCAGCTCCAGAGGGACGATCACAGGTACAGCCTGGATGGTCACCGGAGCCGCGCCGCCGGCCCCCTTGCAGATGCTGAAGTAAGAAGAGGTCCAGAATCGGCGGCTGAAGACTCCTGCAGTCTTCTAAAGGTAGCGCACAGCACTGCAGCTGTGCGCCATTTTCCTCTCAGCACACTTCACACGCAGTCACTGAGGGTGCAGGGCGCTGGGGGGGGGCGCCCTGGGAGGCAAATGAAAACCTATTAAAAGGCTAAAAATACCTCACATATATCCCCCAGAGGCTATATGGAGATATTTAACCCCTGCCTGGATTCACAAAATAGCGGGAGACGAGCCCGCCGGAAAAGGGGCGGGGCCTATCTCCTCAGCACACGGCGCCATTTCCTCTCACAGCTCCGCTGGTCAGGACGGCTCCCAGGTCTCTCCCCTGCACTGCACTACAGAAACAGGGTAAAACAGAGAGGGGGGGCAAATTTAATGGCAATATTTTGATATATATAAAGCAGCTATAAGGGAGCACTTATTATAAGGCTATCCCTGTCATATATAGCGCTTTTTTTGGTGTGTGCTGGCAGACTCTCCCTCTGTCTCCCCAAAGGGCTAGTGGGTCCTGTCTTCGTGTAGAGCATTCCCTGTGTGTCTGCTGTGTGTCGGTACGTGTGTGTCGACATGTATGAGGACGATATTGGTGTGGAGGCGGAGCAATTGCCAAATATGGGGATGTCACCTCCTAGGGGGTCGACACCAGAATGGATGCCTTTATTTGTGGAATTACGGGATAGCGTCAACTCGCTTAAGCAGTCGTTTGACGACATGAGGCGGCCGGACAATCAATTAGTGCCTGTCCAGGCGCCTCAAACACCGTCAGGGGCTGTGAAACGCCCTTTGCCTCAGTCGGTCGACACAGACCCAGACACAGGCACTGATTCCAGTGGTGACGGTGACGAATCAACCGTATTTTCCAGTAGGGCCACACGTTATATGATTTTGGCAATGAAGGAGGCGTTACATTTAGCTGATACTACAGGTACCACTAAACAGGGTATTATGTGGGGTGTGAAAAAACTACCTATAGTTTTTCCTGAATCAGAAGAATTAAATGACGTGTGTGATGAAGCGTGGGTTGCCCCTGATAAAAAGCTGATAATTTCAAAGAAATTATTGGCATTATACCCTTTCCCGCCAGAGGTTAGGGAGCGCTGGGAAACACCTCCTAGGGTGGACAAGGCGCTAACACGCTTATCTAAACAAGTGGCGTTACCCTCTCCTGAGACGGCCGCACTTAAAGATCCATCAGATAGGAGGATGGAAAATATCCAAAAAAGTATATACACACATGCAGGTGTTATACTACGACCAGCTATAGCGACTGCCTGGATGTGCAGTGCTGGGGTAGTTTGGTCAGAGTCCCTGATTGAAAATATTGATACCCTGGACAGGGACAATATTTTACTGTCGTTAGAACAAATAAAGGATGCATTTCTTTATATGCGTGATGCACAGAGGGATATCTGCACACTGGCATCACGGGTAAGTGCTATGTCCATTTCGGCCAGAAGAGCTTTATGGACGCGACAGTGGACAGGCGATGCGGATTCAAAACGGCATATGGAAGTTTTGCCGTATAAAGGGGAGGAGTTATTTGGAGTCGGTCTATCAGATTTGGTGGCCACGGCTACAGCCGGGAAATCCACCTTTCTACCTCAAGTCACTCCCCAACAGAAAAAGGCACCGACTTTTCAACCGCAGCCCTTTCGTTCCTTTAAAAATAAGAGAGCAAAGGGCTATTCATATCTGCCACGAGGCAGAGGTCGAGGGAAGAGACAGCAACAGGCAGCTCCTTCCCAGGAACAGAAGCCCTCCCCGGCTTCTACAAAAGCCTCAGCATGACGCTGGGGCTTCTCAAGCGGACTCGGGGACGGTGGGCGGTCGTCTCAAAAATTACAGCGCGCAGTGGGCTCACTCGCAGGTAGATCCCTGGATCCTGCAGATAATATCTCAGGGGTACAGGTTGGAATTAGAGACAGATCCACCTCGCCGTTTCCTGAAGTCTGCTTTACCAACGTCCCCCTCCGAAAGGGAGACGGTTTTGGAAGCCATTCACAAGCTGTACTCTCAGCAGGTGATAGTCAAGGTACCTCTTCTACAACAAGGGAAGGGGTATTATTCCACTCTATTTGTGGTACCGAAGCCGGATGGCTCGGTAAGGCCTATTCTAAATCTGAAGTCCTTGAACCTGTACATAAAGAAGTTCAAGTTCAAGATGGAGTCACTCAGAGCAGTGATAGCGAACCTGGAAGAAGGGGACTTTATGGTATCCTTGGACATCAAGGATGCGTATCTCCACGTTCCAATTTACCCCTCACACCAGGGGTACCTCAGGTTCCTTGTACAAAACTGTCACTATCAGTTTCAGACGCTGCCGTTTGGTTTGTTCACGGCACCTCGGGTCTTTACAAAGGTAATGGCCGAGATGATGATTCTTCTTCGAAGAAAAGGCGTATTAATTATCCCATACTTGGACGATCTCCTAATAAGGGCAAGGTCCAGAGAACAGCTAGAGATGGGATTAGCACTATCTCAAGAGGTGCTAAAGCAGCACGGATGGATTCTGAATATTCCAAAATCCCAATTAATGCCGACAACTCGTCTGCTGTTCCTAGGGATGATTCTGGACACGGTTCAAAAAAAAAAGGTTTTTCTTCCCGAGGAAAAAGCCAAGGAGTTATCCGACCTGGTCAGGAACCTCCTAAAACCAGGAAAGGTGTCTGTACATCAATGCACAAGAGTCCTGGGAAAAATGGTGGCTTCTTACGAAGCAATTCCATTCGGCAGATTCCATGCAAGAATTTTCCAAAGGGATCTGTTGGACAAATGGTCAGGGTCGCATCTTCAGATGCACCTGCGGATAACCCTGTCTCCAAGGACAAGGGTATCTCTTCTGTGGTGGTTGCAGAGTCCTCATCTATTGGAGGGCCGCAGATTCGGCATACAGGATTGGATCCTGGTGACCACGGACGCCAGCCTGAGAGGCTGGGGAGCAGTCACACAAGGAAGAAACTTCCAGGGAGTGTGGTCGAGCCTGGAAAAGTCTCTTCACATAAACATTCTGGAACTAAGAGCAATCTACAATGCTCTAAGCCAGGCGGAACCTCTGCTTCAAGGAAGACCGGTGTTGATCCAGTCGGACAACATCACGGCAGTCGCCCATGTAAACAGACAGGGCGGCACAAGAAGCAGGAGTGCAATGGCAGAAGCTGCCAGGATCCTTCGCTGGGCGGAGAATCACGTGATAGCACTGTCAGCAGTGTTCATCCCGGGCGTGGACAACTGGGAAGCAGACTTCCTCAGCAGACATTGCGCCAGGTCAAGAGATCCACAGGCAATAGCTGTGGACGCGCTGGTAACACCTTGGGTGTACCAGTCGGTGTATGTGTTTCCTCCTCTGCCTCTCATACCAAAGGTATTGAGAATCATACGGCAAAGCGGAGTAAGAACGATACTAGTGGCTCCGGATTGGCCAAGAAGGTCTTGGTACCCGGAACTTCAAGAGATGGTCACGGACGATCCGTGGCCTCTACCTCTGAGAAGGGACCTGCTTCAACAGGGTCCCTGCCTCTTTCAAGACTTACCGCGGCTGCGTTTGACGGCATGGCGGTTGAACGCCAGATCCTAAAAGGAAAAGGCATTCCAGAAGAAGTCATTCCTACCTTGATTAAGGCAAGAAAGGAAGTCACCGCGAAGCATTATCACCGCATTTGGCGGAAATATGTTGCGTGGTGCGAGGATCGGAGTGCTCCGACGGAGGAATTTCAACTGGGTCGTTTCCTACATTTCCTGCAATCAGGATTGTCTATGGGTCTCAAATTGGGATCTATTAAGGTTCAAATTTCGGCCCTGTCAATATTCTTCCAAAAAGAATTGGCCTCAGTCCCTGAGGTCCAGACTTTTGTCAAAGGAGTACTGCATATACAGCCTCCTGTGGTGCCTCCGGTGGCACCGTGGGATCTAAATGTAGTTTTAGATTTCCTCAAATCCCATTGGTTTGAACCACTAAAAAATGTGGATTTGAAATATCTCACATGGAAAGTGACTATGTTACTGGCCCTGGCTTCCGCCAGGAGAGTATCTGAAATGGCGGCTTTATCTTATAAAAGCCCTTATTTAATTTTCCATTCGGATAGGGCAGAGCTGCGGACGCGTCCGCATTTTCTCCCTAAGGTGGTATCAGCGTTTCACCTGAACCAGCCTATTGTAGTGCCTGCGGCTACAAGCGACTTGGAGGACTCCAAGTTGTTGGACGTTGTCAGAGCTTTAAAAATATACATTTCAAGGACGGCTGGAGTCAGAAAATCTGACTCGCTGTTTATACTGTATGCACCCAACAAGTTGGGTGCGCCTGCTTCTAAGCAGTCGATTGCTCGTTGGATTTGTAACACAATTCAACTTGCACATTCTGTGGCAGGCCTGCCACAGCCTAAATCTGTTAAGGCCCATTCCACAAGGAAGGTGGGCTCATCTTGGGCGGCTGCCCGAGGGGTCTCGGCATTACAACTCTGCCGAGCAGCTACGTGGTCAGGGGAGAACACGTTTGTAAAATTCTACAAATTTGATACCCTGGCAAAAGAGGACCTGGAGTTCTCTCATTCGGTGCTGCAGAGTCATCCGCACTCTCCCGCCCGTTTGGGAGCTTTGGTATAATCCCCATGGTCCTTTCAGGAACCCCAGCATCCACTAGGACGATAGAGAAAATAAGAATTTACTTACCGATAATTCTATTTCTCGGAGTCCGTAGTGGATGCTGGGCGCCCATCCCAAGTGCGGATTATCTGCAATACTTGTACATAGTTATTGTTAACTAATTCGAGTTATTGTTTAGGGAGCCATCTTTCAGAGGCTCCTCTGTTATCATACTGTTAACTGGGTTTAGATCACAAGTTGTACGGTGTGATTGGTGTGGCTGGTATGAGTCTTACCCGGGATTCAAAATCCTCCCTTATTGTGTACGCTCGTCCGGGCACAGTACCTAACTGGAGTCTGGAGGAGGGTCATAGGGGGAGGAGCCAGTGCACACCACCTGATCTGGAAAAGCTTTACTTTTTGTGCCCTGTCTCCTGCGGAGCCGCTATTCCCCCATGGTCCTTTCAGGAACCCCAGCATCCACTACGGACTCCGAGAAATAGAATTATCGGTAAGTAAATTCTTATTTTTTTGTCCTACTCCTTATATATATATATATATATATATATATATATATATATATATATATATGTATATGAAGGGTAAGGTAATCCCAGCTGAATCCGATACCTAAAGGAACGTCGCTTCCGTCATCTCTTACAGTCTTTCTCTTCCTAGTTTAAAGGGTGAAAGTGCTGCGGAATGCCCTAGTAAGGGGTTTAAACAACATGTCTAAAGCACCAACCAAGACCTCCAAGACCTGTTATGTATGTACGAAAGGTAACCGGAAGGGCACGCAGGTTGGCAGCTCCGGGGTGGGCGACTCCTGCTTAGACAAGGACGCTCCACCTGGTAACATATGGCTAGGTCATGGAAAGACAGCCTTACAAATAGAATCTCCAAGGAGATGGCGGAATCAGCAGCAATCGGAATGGGCTGCGGGATTCTCAAAGACGAGGAGGAATTTCTTATCAGGTTAACGCCGCCCGCACATGCAGAAACAAAGGTGCGCAAGGCAGTTAAAAGATATCTTCCTATTAGGTGAGTAAATGGAATCTAACCTAGACGCCGATTGCCCAGAAGAGGACACGGCAATCTCAGGTCTTGATTTTTTTTTTTTGAAGCGGTGAAGGAGATCCTATACTTTAAAGTAGAAGAAGTAAAGGAGCCAGAAGAATTCGAATTATTCGAATCCCAAAAGCCGCGTTCTGCGGTGTTTCCCATTCCTACATCTCTCAAATCTCAGATGGAGGACGCTGGGAAACAACCTGACAAACGCTTTCAATTTACAAAAAGGTTTCAAGTAACTTATCTCCTACCTAAGGGTGTGATGATAAGTAGGAGACTCCACCAGTAGTGGATGCTTTCCTAGGAAGGTTGTCGGAGAAGACAATCTTACCCAATTCTAATGTAACGACTTTAAAGGATGCTTCAGGTCGGAAGGTTGACACGGCTTTAAAGTCAATTTTCGTAGCAGCTGGTACAGCACAGAGACCTGCGATCGTCTGTGCTTGGGTCAACAAGGCCATGGGAGCATGGTCTGGATGTATTGTACAGGCTATTGAGGAGGAAAATAGCTTGGAAAAGATTACCCAACTGGCGGAACACATTCAAGAATCTGCTTCATACTTGTGTCAAGCCTCAGAGGATCCTAGCAGAATAGCTTCGCGCATCGGCCATATCGGCTAGACGGATTTTATGGCTCAGAGAAAAGACTCTGACACCAAGAAGGCGGTAGAATCCATTCTCTTTGGGGGGGGAGATACTTTTTGGTTCGGAGTTGGAAAAGTGGATTTCGCAGGGAAGTTCACCTTTCTACTTACTCCTTGTACGAGAGCCGCTCCACAGGTTAGGAGAGGTTATTCGGGTCCAGCGTGTGAATCATTTAGGTCACAGTCCTTTCGAGCCCGAGGGAGAGGTTTCGGTACACAAGTACGTGGGGGCAGAGGCCGCTCACAGGCAGCAAACAGAAAGCAGGATAATCCTGTTGACAAAACTGTGGCAGGACGGCCTCCCAGCTCACCTGGGGTCCCCCTTTGTGGGCGCACGTTTGGAAGGCTCAGAACTTCTGGGCCAAAACCCCACCGGAACTTTGGATATTCGACGTCCCAGGGGTACAGTGTCCTCAGAAGACAAAAGCACTGCTGACTGCAATTTAAACTTTGCTACGGTCAGAGGTCATTATTCCGGTTCCCACCTCTCAGAGGAACGGGTTTCTATTCCAATCCTTTTGTCAAGGCAAAGCCAGATGGGACAGTCAGGCTGATACTCAATTTAAAGGGTTTTAAACCAGTCTCTAAGGGTCTATAAATGCAACATGGAATCAATCCAGTTGGTCAATGCAGGCTTAGAACAAGGCGTATTCATGGTATCAATGGACATAATGCATATCTGCATATCCCAATCTGAGGCCTTCACCAGGCTTACTTAAAGTTCGCACAGGTGAAGGATCACTAACACTTCAGGGCCTTTGCGTTCGGTCGATCATCAGCCCCAGTAAGCTTTACAAAGATCATGGCAATCATGGTTGCAGAATTGAGACTGTTGAGGGGCACTATTATGCCTTATGTAGACTATCTACTAATCAGAGCATCCTCTCGGGAAAAGTTGTTCAAGGATGTTAAGACGTCTCATCAATTTGTCATTTACCAGGGTGGATTGTGAATTTCCAGAAATACAACCTCAGGTCAACTCAACGGATTCAATTCCTTGGTCTCATTGTGGACACGGTACAATTGAGAGTATTCCTACAAGAGTATAGGGTCAAGGACCTACATAAATTAGGGGCTCAGGTGCTGAGGTCACAAACCTCAGGGAGCAGGCTCACATTGACTTCTACATCGCAGTATTTCGACTTCCACCGCGCATACGACTCTCCTTAGCTGGGTGGTCGTTGCACAAGAATCTCGCATCCAACGTATGCCAGTCTCAGAGGCTGTGGTGCTGTCCTGAAGGGACATCCGTTTCAGGCAGGTGGACGCCATGAACATTCTCGAGCTGAGAGCGGTTTACAACGCGCTACTCTTAACCGAAGACCTAGGCATGGGTCAACACTTGAAGATACTGTCAGACAAGTCACGACGTCGGCTTACATAAACCGTCAAGGAGAATCAAATAGCAAGATGGCGTTACGGGAAAGACAAAAGATCATCCTCTCGGCAGTGTTCATTCCAGGTGTGGAGAACTGGGTAGCAGATTGTCTCAATTGTCAGGATATGCATCCGGGGGAGTGGTGCCTCCATCCACGGATTTTCGACCTGGTGGCCAGGAGATGGGGTCTACCTACCTCAAGTCGACCTAATGGTGTCGCGGCAAAAACATCATTTGCCCATATATGTCCGGGACAAGAGATCCAGCAGCAGAAGGAGTGGACGCATTAATACTTCCTTGGTGTTACTGGACGGTTCACATTTTTTCCACTTTTCCCAGGTTTCTGAAAGGGTTGAAACGAGAACGAATGTGGGCGATTCTAATCGCACCAGATTGGTCCCGCAGGAGTTGTTACTCAGACCTGCAGGGGTTACTAGCGGATGATCCTTGGCGGTTACCTCAGAGAGAGGACCTGTTATCTCAGGGACCGTTCCAATACCCAGTCATATACAGGTTGCGTTTAACGGCGTGGCTATTGAAACACGGATCTTAAGAAACACAGGGATACCAAGAATGGCCATTCCTACAAGGATTGTCGCTAGGTAGCCTGTCACAGCCATGCACTACTACATAATGTGGAAGAGATACATGGACTGGTGTCAAGAACGTGGGTGGAATTCGACGAACTTCCACTTATCCAGACTTCTACTTTTCCTTCAAGCCGGTCTAGAGGTAGGGCTCAGACTGGGCATTCTGAAGGTTTAAAATTTCGGCTCTCTCCATCCTATTTCTACGGCGGTTGGCACCCTTGCCAGAGGTCAAACCTTTTTACTGGGGGTTCTGAGGATACAACCCTTTTTTTTTTTCGTCCTCCCATTACGCCGTGGGACTTAAATTGGGTGTTGGAATTTTTGAGACCTCCAACTTTTGAGCCGTTAGCAAGAACAGACCTGAAATCTCTCTTGGGGGGTCACATTAGTGCTTGCCTTGGCTTCGGCCAGGTGGGCTTTCTGAGTTGGGAGCCTTATCGGGTATAAGTCCCTTTTTAATTTTTCATGAGAATAGGGCGGAATTCTGTACAAGAGCAGTTTTCCTTCATAGGGTTGTTTCGGGGGTTCACGTAAACCAGCCAATCGTGGTCCCATCTTCCTAGGGTCTCGCAGATGGGGACGTGTCCTTGGATGTTGTCCGAGCTTTTAGGGGTATCCGTGCATCGTCTTTTCAGAAAGTCGGTCCATTCGTTTTGTTCTTTATGATGGGCCAAAGAATGGCCAGCATCTATGCTGTCTTTGGATAGACGGATTAGACTTGCCATTCGGCAAGCTTATATTCCTGTAGCACACAGGTTTCGGTTCAGGCGGGTGCTCATACCACCCGATCAGTGGATGCCTCATGGGCGGCTGCCAGAGGTGCTTTCACTACTCAACTTTGCAGAGCGGCGGCGGGTCTTCAGCCCACGCGTTCGCAAAATTTTACAAGTTTGATGCCTTTGCGTCCGGAGATTATAACTTTGGACGTTTAGTTTTGCAGGCCACCGACAGCACTCCCTCCCTAGGGGATAACTTTGGGACGTCCCCTAATGTAAATGGATGCTCCAGTGTCCCCTAGTGGATGAAAGAGAAAAGAGGATTTTGGTACTTACCGATAAATCCATTTCTCTGAATCCTCTAGGGGACACTGGACGCCCGCCTCGGTGCTGTCATCCTGCTGTGTTCGTAGTTCTTGTTCCAACTATTCGTACAAACAGCATTCTTTTTTTCGGTTAACCGTTTCTTGGATGCTGTTTGATATGATGTACGGTTCGGTTCCTCGCCAGGTGCTATAGTGTCATGTCCTATTCTCTCAGTCAAATTTTCCAAACTGAGGGAGGAGGGATGTGAAGGGGGAGGAGCCGGCTGTGCAGACAATGCTAATTTAAGATTGTGCCATACCTCCGGTTGCAAGCTTCACACCCCTAATGTAAATGGATGCTCCAGTGATCCCTAGAGGATTCAGAGAAATGGATTTATCGGTAAGTACCAAAATCCCCTTTTCTGTGCTAGGAAGAACGACTGCGGTACAGCAGCGTCTGCCAAAGGGATTTTTAATACATTCCTGATAGCAAGAATAAGGGGCTCAATACCCTGTGTAGAAGTGTAATCTTCTATCTCGTGTTCCAATTCCTCCCCCTCCTCCTTAATATCCTCATCAGAGTCTGAGAGTAGAGCAGGCAGCCCACGTTTAAGTGGCCCTGGGAGGGGAGGCTCTTTCATCAGCCTTAGCAGCCAGGTCTGCAATAGCCTGTTGCAGTTGTTTTGTCTGTTTATTAGCATCAAGCTGAGATGACATGTCTGCCATTATAGGGGGTCATTCCGAGTTGATCGTAGCTGTGCTAAATTTAGCACAGCTACGATCAGGCACTCAGACATGCGGGGGGACGCCCCTCACAGGGCTAGTCCGCCCCACATGTCAGTTACCCCACCCCCCACGCAGAAGTGCAAATTCACCGCACAGCGGCAATGCTTGTACATTTCAGGAGTACCTCCTGGCCAGCACAGCTTCTGCGGCTGGCAGGGAGAACCTCTTCGCTGCCTGGGTCGCAGCGGCTGCGTGTGGCGTCACGCAGCCACCACGGCCTGCCCCCCCCCCCCCCCCCCCCCAACAGTCCGGCCATGCCTGCGTTGGCCGGACAGCTCCCCCTAAACGGCGGCTTGACGCCGCCGTCCAGCCCCCTCCCGCCCATCGACCGCCTCTGCCTGTCAATCGGGCAGAGGCAATCGCTGGGCAACGACGGCCTTCGACCGTCTGGCATGCGCACAGTAAAAACCGAATAACTTGTCCTATTTAGGACACTAGATTGTGTACAATAGCGGTTCTTCCCCTTGTAATACACCCCTGTACCAGTTTCCTGTGTATCCCAGAGTGCCTGGAGGAGCTGTTTGTCCTTGCTGCTGCTGCTGCTGTAGGCAGAGGAAGACGCCAAAATGCCACTGGTCCCGCTCTGACTAAGCTCCGCCCCCTGTAATAGCGCCTGCGCTACATAGAATCTTTATACTAGCAAAGTCTCCATACACTGAACAAACAACACAACAGCTGTTAGTTTGCACTACTGCTGCCAATGTACACAGGTGGGCTATAGTGGGTCCCCCCTGTGGAGGGTCCTGTATGCAGCCCCTGTGTTGCACCGCACCAAGAACTGGGGTACCCCCCTAGCGGGGCCCCCCGGTTTGTACTCACCACTCTTCTCACCTTCAGGCTGTGTTAGGGGTTTGCGGCGTGCTGTGATTGCGACCGTAAAGGCGCAGTGCCCCGCGGAACAAACAACCTCTCGGGACGGTGGTCCTACAGCAGTCAAGCGGCTCTGACTCCCTACATAGGCCAGTAACGCGCCCCCCCCCTCCTTTCCCCTAACTCCCACGGTGCAGGTATACTTTTGCCCAGACAGTATACCGAAAATAATAAAGTTTAAAAGAAACTGAAGAAAAATCCTCTGGAGCTCCAGAGTATGCATCCTCTTCTGAGGGCACTTTTTTTCTAAACTGCCTGTGGGAGGGGGCTTAGAGGGGAGGAGCCAGCACACCCAGTTGAAGAAATTTAAAATGCACTGGCTCCTTAAGACCCCTTCTATACCCATTGTATTAAGTAAACCCCAGTATCCCTTATGGATGCCAGAGAAATGAGGTTGCGTACAGCTGCAAAGCAAAGAGCAGTCTGCAATATATGGAGAGATGCCTCCTTGCTCTATTTGCTAAAAAGCGATCAAGTATTAATAGCTAAAAAAAACAACAACTTGCGTACACCTGAGCAGTATGAGAATACGTCTGAGCATGTGACCAGGCGCCGCCGGATACTGACCGCCGCTGCAATCTGTTAGTGTTGCCAGTAAATGAAATGTGCTTACTTACACAGTGTTTCTGTCTTTCTTTTTAACCAGGTGGTTTTCCGGCTCAACTTCTTGGTGGTTGTCCTATGTATAGTGATGGACCGGCCTTACCAGTTCTACTACTTTGTTCCACTAGTTACCTTCTGGTTCATGGTGATTTACGGGTCAATGGCGTTATGGCCGCAAATTATCCAAAAGAAAGCCAATGGTATATTTCTTTCTCCTTTTCTTTTATATGTGTATATTGTACATACTGTATGTGTCCTCATCCATCTAACGTCTATACGCCATACAGCGCAAGACGCCCAGAGCTACTCCGAGAGAGGAATAGCCTATTGTCTTTTTCTTAAAATCTCAAGCGATGCCGGGATACAGCTTTATCCACACAGGATTTAGTTTAAACATGTACAAAGTTGCAGATGAAGTATGATGTAGCACGTCTTATACAGATTCAGACTCAGTCGCACACAGATGTATAAGTGTCACACATCAAATTGATCAGTGCAAGCTAGCAGTGTAGTTTTGTTGCTTCCAGTTCTTTTATTTGTGTGAATTTGTTGCACATTTTAGGGGATATTCAAATGTTTGAAAAGTCAGTTGGGTGTCTGTTTTTTCATGTCTACTAGATAGGAAAAAACAATCTAGTTTATATTTCCATTCCCAATTTAGCCAACTAATATTAGTTTTCTGAAATATTTCTTGTTTTAAAAAACCAAACGTTGAGTGAGCGCAGTAGTGGTGCCCTCATGTCTGAAAAAAATATACCAAGTTGCGCTCAACAATCAAATGTAAAAAACATTTATTTTAGTACATGAAATATGATGATGGTTACAACAGATCTCCCGGGAGTATAATTATAACAATTCGACATAAGAATACCTTATCTCTATGCCTAAATGATTAATAATTTTCTTTTAACTAGAATGAATATTCCTGTTATTCCAAAACATATAACCCCGGAGGTATTGTTTTAAATATATCAGCAGCAGTGATTAATAACTGTTAAACATGGATTAAGGGTCTGTATTTAAATACATGTAACTCACTTGGTCCATGAAAGTCCCGAACAGTCCTGAGTGTATATAGCTGGGTATTAATTCCGGTGGTCCTGGAGTGAAAGGGACCCTTGAAGCAATAAAATAATGCTCAAATGAATGATAATGTGAACAAATGAACTGTGTCGGAAACCTCAGGCCGCTGTCTTGGTGACGGAAGGGAGAGCCCGGAGCGATGTTGCTGCGGTCAGCCGCTGACCCCTGCACGGGGGATGGAGAGCAGTGCCTGGTGTAGCCGCCGGGCTGGATGGAATGCAGCTGTACAGGGCTGTCAAGCGGCTGTGGTATCCGAACGGCTGGATGTTACCTTACGTGGCACGGTGTGGAAGAGCTCTCGACAAAAAGCGGCTGACCTATGCTCCCACGGGCAGCTCCGATTGAGCCTCCCTGCGGTCACCTGGCGTGAAATGGAGGTGATGATGAGACCACAGTGAGTTAGGCAGGCTGCATGTTAGGAGCCAACTGTGCTGTGATCAGCAATGATGTTTAGCGTGCTGGCCGCACAGCGCTTCAATTCACCCACCGGTGTGTATAGAAGACGAATCAACACTCTGACAGCGGCTGATCGGTGGTATGCCGTATTGACAGCAATGGAGGAAAAGCTGGTCTCCTGCACGAGCTCCGCCTAAGCCTAACTCCAGATAGTGTTGGCAATAATGAACACCTGTATCCTCAGGCCCTGATAGAAGCTATTAGAAATGTTCTGCACATTCCTGACAAGGTGGCGGAGGTGGAGGAGGAATCTTATTTTAATGTAAAAAAGAAATCCTCAACTACTTTTCCTGCATCAAAGGAATTGAATGCCCTGTTTGAAGAAACTTGGGCTAATCCTGACAAAAACTTTCAGATCCCTGAAAAGTTAATCACATCCTTTCCCTTTCCTCTGGAGGATAGAAAGAAATGGGAAAACCCGCCGATTGTGGACGCATCGGTGTCTAGGTTGTCACGTAAGATAGTCTTACCTGTTCCTGGGGCAGCATCCTTAACGGACACGGCTGACCGCAAGATTGAGACCACACTCAAATCTTTATATACTGCTGCTGGGGTGGCCCAGAGACCCACTATTGCTTGTGCATGGATCACTAGGGCCATTGCTAAATGGTCGGGTAACCTAATTGATGAATTAGATTCCTTGCCCAGGGGCAAGATCATTTTACTCCTACACCATATTCAGGACTTTATGGCGGAGGCCATAAAGGAAATTGGTTTGCTCCACGCACGCACCACTACCATGGCAGTGTCAGCACGCAGGGCTTGTAGCTGCGCCAGTGGACTGCGGATGTGGATTCCAAAAAAGGCGTGGAAAGCCTACCGTTCACAGGCGAGGCCCTTTTTGGAGATGAACTGGATACGTGGATATCCAAGGCTACGGCAGGTAAGTCTACATACCTTCCTTCCGCAGCACCCCCAGCTAGAAAAACCTACTCGGCTCCACCTCTGCAGTTCTTTCGGACAGTAAAGTTTAAAGACAAACACAAAGGTTCTTCTACAGCCTTCAAAGGCAATAAAGGTAAACCCAGAAAACCAGCAACTGCAGGTTCTCAGGAACAGACCTCCGGTTCTGCTTCCTCAAAGCCTTCAGCATGACGGTGGACCACACTGCCTGGAAGACAGGCAGGTGGGAGCCCGGTAACATTATTTCTGTCACGTTTGGGCAACATCATGCCAGGATCCCTGGGTCAAAGTCCTTATCGCCCAGGGATACAGACTGGAGTTTCAGGAACTCCCACCTCACAGATTCTTCAAATCAGGCTTACCAGCTTCTCCGGAAGCAGGTATGACTTTGCAGACAGTAATTCAGAAACTGGTACAAATTCAGGTCATTGTCCCAGTCCCACTTCAACTTCAAAACAAGGGTTATTACTATAACCTGTTTGTGGTACTGAAACCGGACAGTTCGGTAATGCCTATTTCTCTTACGTCCTAGAGGATGCTGGGGACTCCGTAAGGACCATGGGGTATAGACAGGCTCCGCAGGAGACATGGGCACCTAAAAGAACTTTCTAGTATGGTGTGCACTGGCTCCTCCCTCTATGCCCCTTCTCCAGACCTCAGTTAGATCTTGTGCCCAGAGGAGATAGGGTGCATTACAGGAGCTCTCCTGAGTATTCTGTAAAAATAATTTTGTTAGGTTTTTTATTTTCAGGGAGCTCTGCTGGCAACAGACTCCCTGCATCGTGGGACTGAGGGGAGAGAAGCAGACCCACTTCTTAAGAGTTAAGGGCTCTGCTTCTTAGGCTACTGGACACCATTAGCTCCAGAGGGATTCGGAACACAGGTCTCACCCTGGGGATCGTCCCGGAGCCGCGCCGCCATCCTCCTCACAGATGCCGGAAAAAAGAAGCCGGGTGAGTATGACAGATCATAAGAAGACGTCAGGCGGCAGAAGACTTCAGATCTTCATGAGGTAAGCGCGCAGCAGGTAGCTGCGCGCCATTGCTCCCACATTTACACACACACATGGCACTGATGGGTGCAGGGCGGGGGCAGCAATAGACCTCGTTTTTAGGCAAGAAGCATGTAGTTGGGCTGCGGGGCAGTAAACTACGAATCCCTGCCATTTTTTTTTTTCAAAATCTCGAGCGGGACCGAAGCCTGCCGCGCGAGGGGGCGGAACTTGATCCCTCAACACTAACCAGCGCCATTTTCTCCACAGAGGCTACAGAGAACGCTGGCTCATCAGAGGGCTGAAAATAAGAGAGGGGGGCACATATTTAAAGCGCAGTGAGTGGGGAATTCTGTATACATTTATATGTAAAAGCGCTATCTGGGTTTTTTTTTCCCTGGGTCAGTTGGCGCTGGTGTGTGCTGGCATACTCTCTCTCTGTCTCTCCAAAGGGCCGCCTTTGGGGAATTGTCCCCTTATAGTTATATCCCAGTGTGTGTGTGGGGTGTCGGTACGTGTGTCGGCATGTCTGAAACGGAAGGCTTATCCAAAGAGGAGGTGGAACAGATGAGTGGTGTGTCTCAAGATGGAATCGCTACGAGCGGTGATAGCCTGCCTGGAAGGGGGGGATTTATGGTGTCACTGGACATAAAGGATGCTTACCTTCATGTCCCCATATATCCCTCTCATCAGGAGTACCTGAGATTCGCGGTACAGGATTGTCATTACCAGTTTCAGACGTTACCGTTTGGGCTGTCCACGGCCCCGAGGATTTTCACCAAGATAATGGCGGAAATTATGGTGATCCTGCGCAAGCGAGGAATCACAATTATCCCATACTTGGACGATCTCCTGATAAAAGCATGATCAAGAGAGCAATTACTGGAGAACGTGGCACTCTCTCAGAGAGTGCTTCAGCAACATGGGTGGATTCTCAATCTACCAAAGTCACAGTTGGTCCCGACAACTCGACTAGCCTTCCTTGGCATGATACTGGACACGGAACAAAAGAAAGTTTTCCTCCCGTTGGAAAAAGTCCAGGACCTCCAGAACATGGTCCAAGAACTACTGAAGCCGAAAAGAGTGTCAGGTCATCAATGCACTCGGGGTTCTGGGGAAAATGGTGGCAACTTACGAGGCCATTCCCTTCGGCAGGTTCCATGCAAGGACGTTTCAATGGGATCTTCTGGACAAATGGTCTGGGTCCCATCTACAATTACATCAAAAAATAACACTGTCCCCCAGGGCCAGGGTGTCTCTTCTATGGTGGCTGCAAAGTGCTCACCTTCTAGAGGGTCGCAGGTTCGGCATTCAGGACTGGATCCTGGTAACCACGGACGCGAGCCTCCGAGGATGGGGAGCAGTCACCCAAGGAAGAAATTTTCAGGGACTATGGTCAGACCAGGAGTCCTGTCTACACATCAACGTGTTGGAGCTAACGGCCATATACAACGGCCTTCGACAAGCGGAGATTCTTCTTCGCAACCTACCGGTTCTGATTCAATCAGACAATGTCACAGCAGTAGCTCATGTGAACCGCCAAGGCGGGACAAGAAGCAGAGTCGCGATGGCGGAAGCCACCAGGATTCTTCGCTGGGCGGAAAATCACGAAAGCGCTCTGTCAGCTGTCTTCATTCCGGGAGTGGACAACTGGGAAGCAGACTTCCTCAGCAGACACGATCTCCATCCAGGAGAGTGGGGACTTCATCAAGAAGTCTTTGCAGAGATAACGGATCTCTAGGGAGTTCCTCAAATAGACATGATGGCGTCACGCCTCAACCAGAAGCTTCGGAGGTATTGTGCCAGGTCCCGGGACCCTCAGGCAATAGCAGTAGACGCTCTGGTAACACCATGGGTATTCCAGTCGGTCTACGTGTTTCCTCCTCTTCCTCTCATCACAAAAGTGTTGAGGATCATAAATCGAAAAAGAGTACAAACAATACTCATTGTTCCAGACTGGCCTCGAAGGGCCTGGTACTCAGATCTTCAGGAGATGCTCACGGAAGATCCCTGGCCTCTTCTTCTAAGGGAAGACCTGTTACAGCAGGGGCCCTGCGTGTTCCAAGACTTACCGCGGTTACGTTTGACGGCATGGCGGTTGAACGCCGGATCCTAGAGGAGGATGGTATTCCGGAGGAGGTCATACCTACTCTAATAAAGGCTAGGAAGGAGGTGACGGTAAAACATTATCACCGTATCTGGCGGAAATATGTCTCTTGGTGTGAAACCAAGAATGCTCCTACGGAAGATTTCCATCTGGGTCGTTTTCTCCACTTCCTACAGACAGGAGTGGATATGGGCCTAAAGTTAGGCTCTGTTAAAGTACAGATTTCGGCCATGTCAATATTCTTTCAGAAGGAATTGGCTTCTCTCCCAGAAGTCCAGACGTTTGTAAAAGAAGTACTACACATCCAGCCTCCTTTTGTGCTCCCGGTGGCACCATGGGACCTGAACGTGGTGTTGCAGTTCCTTAAATCACACTGGTTTGAACCCCTTAAAACGGTGGAGTTGAAATTTCTCACCTGGAAGGTGGTCATGTTGTTAGCCTTGGCATCTGCGAGGCGTGTGTCAGAATTGGCGGCCTTGTCTTACAAGAGCCCTTGATTTTTCACGTAGATAGAGCGGAATTGAGGACTCGCCCTCAATTTTTACCCAAGGTGGTGTCTTCATTTCATATGAACCAACCTATTGTGGTGCCTGTGGCTACGAGTGACTTGGAGTATTCCATGTCCCTGGATGTAGTCAGGGCCTTAAAAATTTATGTAGCCAGGACGGCTAGGATTAGGAAAACAGATGCATTGTTTGTCCTGTATGCTGCCAACAAGATTGGCGCGCCTGCTTCGAAGCAGACTATTGCTCGCTGGATCTGAAACACGATTCAGCGGGCTTATGTTATGGCTGGATTGCAGTTAGCGCATTCAGTAAAGGCCCATTCCACTAGGAAGGTGGGCTCTTCTTGGGCGGCTGCCCGGGGCGTCTCGGCACTACAGCTTTGCCGAGCAGCAACTTGATCGGGGTCAAACACTTTTGCTAAATTCTACAAGTTTGATACCCTGGCTGATGAGGACCTAGCATTTGTTCAGTCGGTGCTGTAGAGTCATCCGCACTCTCCCGCCCGATTGGGAGCTTTGGTATAAACCCCATGGTCCTTACGGAGTCCCCAGCATCCTCTAGGACGTAAGAGAAAATAAGATTTTAAACCTACCGGTAAATCTTTTTCTCCTAGTCCGTAGAGCAGGCATTCCCAACCACGGTCCTCAGGGCACACCAACAGTGCAGGTTTTAGTGATATCCAGGCTGCAGCACAGATGGTTAAATCAAAATAACTGAGCTACTAATTAAGTCACCTGTGCTGAAGCCTGGATATCACTAAAACCTGCACTGTTGGTGTGCCTTGAGGACCGTGTTTGGGAATGCCTGCTGTAGAGGATGCTGGGCGCCCGTCCCAGTGCGGAAAATCTGCAAGGCTTGTATATAGTTATTGCTTACATAAGGGTTATGTTACAGTTAGACTCGGTCTTGGACAGGTACTGTTGTTTGTTCATACTGTTAACTGATTATGTGTATTCCAGGTTATATGGTATGATTGGTGTGGGCTGGTATGAATCTTGCCCTTAGATTAACAAAATCCTTTCCTCGTGTTGTCCATCTCCTCTGGGCACAGTTCTCTAACTGAGGTCTGGAGGAGGGGCATAGAGAGAGGAGCCAGTGCACACCATACTAGAAAGTTCTTTTAGGTGCCCATGTCTCCTGCGGAGCCCGTCTATACCCCATGGTCCTTACGGAGTCCCCAGCATCCTCTACGTACTAGGAGAAAAAGATTTACCGGTAGGTTGAAAATCTTATTTTTAAACCTCAAGTCACTGAACCTGTACTTACGGGTGTTTAAGTTCAAGATGGAGTCTCTGAGAGTGGTGATCTCAGGTCTGGAGGGGGGTGTATTTCTGGTGTCTCTGGACATCAAGGATGCGTGCCTTCATATTCCGATTTGGCCGCCTCATCAGGTATACCTATGGTTTGCATTACAGGACTGTCACTACCAGTTCCAGGCCCTGCCATTTGGCCTCTCCATGGCACATAGGGTGTTCACCAAGGTAATGGCAGAGATTGTTTCTCCTCCGCAAGCAGGGAGTGAACATAATACCGTACATGGACGACCTGCTGATATAAGCACCATCCAGGGAGAGGTTGTTGGACAGCATTGCCCTCTCAACCCGACTACTCCAGGATCACGGGTGGATTCTGAACCTACCAAAATCCCACTTGGAACCAACACGGGGGCTTCCGTTTCTGGGGATGATACTGGATACGGAAGTACAGAAGTTATTCCTTCTGTTGGAAAAGGCATTGGTAATCCAGTCAATGCTGCGGGATGTTCTAAAACCAACCCGGATATCGGTGCATCTATGCATTCGCCTTCTGGGGAAGATGGTCGCCTCTTACGAGGCTCTGCAGTAAGGAAGGTTTCATGCAAGGCCCTTCCAGCTGGATCTGTTTGACAAATGGTCCGAATCGCATCTTCACATGCACCAGAGGATACGCCTGTCGCCAAAAGCCAGGAATTCTCTTCTGTGGTGGCTTCAGACTTCTCACCTGACCGAGGGTCGAAGGTTCGGGATTCAAATATGGATTCTGCTAACCACAGACGCAAGCCTCAGAGGTTGAGGAGCAGTCACCCAGGGGGAACAGTTCCAAGGAAAATGGTCAAGTTAGGAAACCATCCTTCCAATCAACGTTCTTGAGTTATGGGCCATATACAACACCGTTCTACGAGCATCGCATCTTCTTCAAGATCACGCCATTCAAGTTCAGTCGGACAATGTGACGGCAGTAACGTACATAAATCGACAGGGTGGAACGAAGAGCAGAGCAGCAATGTCAGTGGTAACAAGGATTCTCCTCTGGGCAGAAAGACACGCTGTGGCGCTGTCTGCAATCTTCATTCCGGGAGTAGACCACTGGGAAACGGACTTCCTCAGCAGACGCGACCTCCACCCAGGAGAGTGGGGACTTCAGCCGCAGGTGTTCGAGTCCTTGACACGTCGGTGGGGGACTCCACAAATGGACATGATGGCCTTTCGTCTCAACAGGAAGCCCAAGCGGTATTGTTCCAGGTTGATGGACCCACAAGCAGTGGCGTTTGACGCTTTGGTATCTCCGTGGGTCTACCAGATGGTTTACGTGTTTCCACCTCTTCCATTGATTCCAAGAATTCTCAAAAGAATAAAAAGGAAAAAGGTTCAAGCAATTCTCATTGCTCCGGACTGGCCAAGAAGGGCCTGGTACGCGGATCTACTGGAGATGCTCCTAGAGGACCCCGTGGCCTCTGCCTCTTCGCGAGGATCTTCTACAACAGGGGCCGTTCGTCTATGAAGACTTAACATGGCTACGTTTGAAGGCATGGAGGTTGAGCGTCAAATTCTAGCTCGGAAGGGGATCCCAGACAGGGTTATTCCAACCCTGATCCAAGCCAGGAAAGGGGTAACGTCTACACACTACCACCGTATTTGTAAAAAATACGTCTCGTGGTGGGAAAACAGGAAATGTCCTACAGTGGAATTTCAACTGGCCCGTTTCCTCCTTTTCCTGCAGTCAGGTGTGTATGTGGGACTACGTTTGGGCTCCTTGAAAGTCCAGATTTCAGCCTTATCCATTTTCTTCCAGAAACAATTGGCTTCCCTACCTGAGGTTCAGACTTTCTTGAAGGGTGTTCTGCACATACAACCGCCCTTTATGCCTCCCACGTCACCTTGTGATCTCAACGTGGTTTTGCAATTTCTACAATCGGAATGGTTTGAGCCTTTACAGGAGGTTGACGTAAAGTTTCTTACATGGAAGATCGTTACACTGTTGGCCTTAGCTTCCGCAAGGCGTGTGTCGGATCTGGGGGCGTTGCCTAACAAAAACTCCTATTTGATTTTTTTATGAAGATAGAGCTGGACTTAGAACTCGTCAGCAATTTCTTCCTAAGGTGGTGTCTGCGTTTCATATTAACCAACCTATTGTGGTTCCGGTGCTTACGGAAACCTCTGCTACCTCAAAGTTCTTGGATGTGGTGAGGGCTTTGAAGATCTATGTAAAGCGGACAGCTCGTCACAGCAAATCTGTTTGTTCTCTATTTTCCCAAGAGAATTGGTTGTCCTGCTTCAAAGCAGTCTATTGCTCTCTGGATCAGGCTTACTATGCAGCAGGCTTATTCATCGGCAGGGTTGCCGGTTCCTAAAGTACAGACCCACTCTAGTAGGTCGGTGGGTTCTTCCTGGGCGGCTGCCCGGGGTGTCTCGGCTTTACAGCTCTGCCGAGCAGCTACTTGGTCGGGTTTGAACACGTTTGCTAAGTTCTACAAGTTCGATACTTTGACAAAACTGAAGGTCCTCAGAGGCCAATCAGTTCTGCAGGAACCTCAGCATTCTCCCGCGCGATTTGGGAGCTTTGGTACATCCACGTAGTAGTAATGTGGTCCCAAGTATCCTCCAGGACGTAAGAGAAAATAGGATTTTAATTACCTACCGGTAAATCCTTTTCTCGTAGTCCGTAGTGGATACTGGGCGCCCGCCAAGTACTTTGTTTTTCCTACACTGTTACTTCGTTAAGTATTGTAGGTTCAGCTGTTGCTGTTCCTGTTCAAGTTTGGTTAGCATGGCTTTCCTCTTGTTTGTGTGCGCTGGTTCGAATCTCACCACTGACCTGTTACATCCTTCCTCAGGATATGTCCGTCTCCTCGGGCACAGTTTCTAGACTGAGTCTGGTAGGAGGGGCATAGAGGGAGGAGCCAGTGCACACTATTGATTTCTTAAAGTGCTCAAGGCTCCTAGTGGACCCGTCTATACCCCATTGTACTAATGTAGACCCCAGTTTCCTCTACGGACTACGAGAAAAGGATTTACCGGTAGGTTATTAAAATCCTATTTTATTTTATTGTCATTCTGTTGCTTACAGTAACCCTGTGTCTCATGGAAATGTCAACGTTCTAACACATTTCCAATGCTGACATTTGAACATGATCAATGTAGACCGTCTGGTGTCGACCTCATGAACAGAGACATGGCGACTGCATCTCCTTTCACTGATATCATCTGCCGTGTTCCCTCTGAACGTTTCCCAGTCACTTGCACACAGTGATGGGAGGCTAGGAGCCAGCTCTGCGGGTGCTGGTGCACCACCAATATCTGTTCTGCTGCTGCCAAAGTACATGGCATTTTTGGCCACACGTGGATGGAAGGGGATGTAAAATGAGCACACCCCAGTCATCTTGTAAAAATTATCTGCTATGGTGGGAGCTGTGCTATGGGCTGAACCAGTGTATATGAGAATATAGCCAATCAGTACCCTGGGAAGCTGGAAATTTTATCAGCCCACACAAACAGCCGTGTCTTTATAGCTGGGTACACACCGGCCGATATATTGGGCGTTCAGTTGAACGGCTGATATATCGTGGGTGTATCAGCAGCTGTGTACATGTCATATGTCTGTAATAACGTCGTACAGACATATCACGTTGGCTGTGCAGCTCAGCCAATGGCCAATTATAGCTCCAGATATATCAGCGCATCGTGCTATGTGGATAGGTGGTCAGCCAACCGTCCGTACACTTGCTGCAGAGGCCGCCGGTGACTGACATCTCAACTGGGCGGGCACATGTAAATGCCCGCCCCCCCAGTTGTGACGTCAGGCACGACACATCGGGCTGATGATCAGTAAGTGTGCATGCACTTACCATACATCAGGTAGGTTGGCAGATCAGCCAGAGGGCCGATCCGTCATCCTAGTAAGTTCACTTCTATATTTCTCTCACGCCAAGTAATCGCTTCCTGCACATAACATTATCCAATGTCTTTTACTGTATGTGAGCATTATGTTCTCTTACCAGAAGGATCATTAAGGCATTTTATGTATTCTGTACATTATACAGGTTCTCTTGTTCTTTATTTTCAAAGAATGTAAAACTATAATGAGTAAATAGATGGTACACTGTATCCGCTCACATACCGCAACTGTCTAAGAGATGAGAGGTTTCATCATTAGTAATGATTTTGGGGGTTTCGGTTTCTTACAGGAAACTACTTGTGGAATTTTGGCCTCGTTCTAAAACTAGCGTTCCTGATGTTGTGCATATATCTGCTCTCACGCTCTCAGGTATGGCCTAATGTACTTTTCACTTTATCTATGGTTTTTAGTTTCAGCTCTGTTAATTTGTAGTATAGGTTATGGATTTTTTCCACTATTATTCATTCTGGATCACGGGGATCAATGACCTGTAATTGACACGTTGAGATAAATGTAGCACCTAGAAGATATTACTATCTAGTATAGTGTCCTATAGCATTCACGTGGAAATGTTACCTATCCCACATGGGACCTGATACAGAGTTGTAACGTAAGCCCGATGGCTCGTACAACTCCAATTCTTACCGATCAGCGCATGTGATACTGCAACCGTTTAGGAGACGGAGCAGGGTGGTGACTGGGCCCGCTTTACAAAATGAGGGTTCGTGTGGCCCCCGTATTGAAGCTCGTTTTAGCATCGCTACTGCGTATATCTCTGATTCATCCCTATGGTAACTGTGTTTTTTCTGAAAGCTGTGTCTGTGTATGAGCGTCTAATCCTTTTTATCTGCTTTAAATGGGCCAACCGGAAGCTGTTACAAGCTAGTATGTGTCATATAGTGTTCAATGGGAAGCACAGTTTCCCTATCACACATCCGGGTCACTTCGATTAGCAGCGAGTTAGTTCCTGCAAGTTGTTTTCTTGTTAAATTGTATTTGCAATTCAGTTCCAAACTCGCATTGTATTTTCCCAGGAAATTCACATTTTATTTGTGTGCATCCTCCTGAAAAGGGGAAGAGCAGTGAAAATCTTTATTTCAGGGCATGGTGCAGAACCTCGGGAACTCCTCCCAGTGAATAATCCTGCACTTGGAGGGGTTTAAAGAGTATAGTTTTGCAAATGAAGTTATGTCAGTTTTCGGTGAATTTCTCTAAAAAGTTCAGTAATGGGTTTAATCACAGGGTCTTATGGTGTGTACACATGGTGAGATTTTTTTCTTTCGATTTTGACTATATAGTCAAAATCGCAAGAAATGTTTGTGCAAATCACAAGGTGTTATGTCACTTGCGATCCCGATTCGATCCCGATGCGCGGTCCCGCCAAGTCTGCATCGGAAGAAAAGATAGACTGTGCAGGCAAGTCAATCCCTGCTAGATCGGTGTACTATCTAGTTCATCTCACATGTCAGTGACATCTCACATAAGCCAAAATCTCACATAATCCAAAATCGTAAGCACACATAGTCCATATCTCAAGAAAAGTTACTCAAAATCGGTGGTGCTGGTCTCCGGTGAGTTCAGGGGAAACCGCAAAGTGAAAATCGGGCATAGCAAAGATCTCACCGTGTGTACACACCATTAGACTCGGCCCTCCAGACCCCAAACAGTGCATGTTTTCCAGGGCTCCTCACAGAATCATAAGTGAAATAATTAGTTCCACCTGTGGATCTTTTAAAGTGTCAGTGAGTAATGCGTACACCTGTGCACATGCAAGGTGACTTCGAAAAAACGTGAACTGTTTGGGGTCCTGAGGACGACGTTTGAGAACCTATGAGTTTAATGATGGGATGTGTATGTGTATATGATGTGGGACAGGTACTGAAATCGGTCGCCTTTTGAGAACTTCCAGTACTTTCCTTATGGCCACTAATAGCCTTTTGTATGGTCCTGTTATGTAATCTTAGTTGCCAGTTATTTGGGGTCCATGATGGTTTCCCCACATTTTCATACACTTCTCCCAGGTCACTGTAAAAAAGTCACGCAACTGCAGCACACATCACTGTGTCTACTTGAATCTCGCATTTTGTGGGTGCACACATTGATGTTTGCGAGTTTCCTGATGCAAGCTTGCTTTTGCAAACTTGCATCTAATTGAATTGACCCCATCACTAATATATCTGTGCCCATAGGTGAGCATGTGACAATATTGGAACCTTTTATCTTGTGTACTGTAAACGTGGCAACCTGATCTAGGGATTTACTAGTACACAGTACCGTGACCTGAGCTCTGTAATCATGAACCGTATAACCAGGGTTATTGTTTGTTCCGTCTAGGGTTCTTTCGAGAATATCTTTTCTCTATGGCCGATATCCAAACTGTTCGAGTTGAACGGAGACGTCTATGAATGGTGGTTTAGATGGAAGCTAGACCGATACGTAAGTCTTGTTTTGATCTTCCTATAGGAATATTTATTTGCCTAATCTTTAAGAATGTCTGTTGTGTGTCGGCATACCTTATCAAAATACAGATTACGAAGCGGGATAAAAGTGACAACTACAGAGGTTAATGTCAGAACTGATATAATTGGGATGTAGGCAGGATGTCTCCAGTCACTACATCAGCAATAAGGGATGTAGTCATAATGTTGAAATTTGCAATGTCTATGTTGTTGAAATGTTGACAGTGAACATGCCGCCATGTGCAGAATGTCATCATCTGAAATGCAGACATTCTGCATGGACCAGCGACTTAGGGATAGGCACTAAAGGGACAGTTAGGTATAGGCTACAGGAGGGGAGGTTAGGCACTAGGGGAGGGATAGGGTACAGGAGGGGAGACTTAGGGTTAAGCACTAAAGGGACGGTTAGGTATAGGCTATGGGAGGGGAGGGTAGGTTAGGCACTAGGGGAGGCATAGGGTTTTGGAGGGGTGGGTTGGGCACTAGGGGGAGTGATAGGGTACGGGAGGGGAGAGTTACGGTTAGGCAGTAAGGGAGGGATAAGATACAGGAGGTGAGGGTTAGGCACTAAGGGGAGGGATAGGGTACCAGAGGAAGTGTAAGGGTTAGGCACTAGGGAGTGATTGGGGTATGGGAGGGGAGAGTTAAGGTTAGGCTCTAGGGGGAGGGATAGAGTACAGGATGGGAGCGTTCGGGTTAGGCACTAGGGGGAGGGATTGGGGTATGGGAGGGGAGAGTTAGGGTTAGGCTCTAGGGAGGGATTGGGGTATGGGAGGGGAGAGTTAGGGTTAGGCTCTAGGGAGGGATTGGGGTATGGGAGGGGAGAGTTAAGGTTAGGCTCTAGGGGGAGGGATAGAGTACAGGATGGGAGCGTTCGGATTAGGCACTAGGGGGAGGGATTGGGGTATGGGAGGGGAGAGTTAGGGTTAGGCTCTAGGGAGGGATTAGGGTATGGGAGGGGAGAGTTAAGGTTAGGCTCTAGGGGGAGGGATAGGGTACGGGATGGGAGCGTTAGGGTTAGGCACTACGGGGAGGGATTGGGGTATGGGAGGGGAGAGTTAGGGTTAGGCTCTAGGGGAAGGTATAGGGTACAGGAGGGGAGAGTTAGGACTATGCACTAGGGGGAGGGGGAGGGCACGGAGAAATAGGCTACGGGAGGGGAGGGTTAGGCACTAGGGGAGGGATAGGCTACAGGAGGGGAGGCTAGGGTTAGGCACTAGGGGGAGGTATAGGGTATGGGGGGGGAGTCTTAGGGATAGACTACAGGAGGGGAGGGTTGGGGGTTAGGATTATTTATACCACCGGTAGCCATGCAGAATGCTCTGGAAGTCATCCTAACATCACCGGAAGATTCCGCTGGAGCTGCTGAACACGCCGTACCAGGTAAGTCACCACTAGACCACAAGGGACGTTTTGTTAACATGTTGACATTTCATCAATGTCAACAGGATGACTGTCAACGTGGTCATTCTCATGTTGACATTTTGAATGTCCACAAAATGATACCACACCACGACAGTGACTATACCAGTGCTGGCTTTCTGGTGTCTACATAGTCCCTGTTGACACAGTGCCCGGGGGCATGTGGGATATGATGTTATAACACTTACACTGTGACTGTCTCCCCCATGCAGGCTGTCTTCCACGGCATGCTGTTTGCCTTTGTGTATCTGGCGTTACAGAAGCACCAGGTGCTGTCGGAAGGGAAAGGAGAGCCTCTTTTTTCCAACAAAGTGTCAAACGTTTTACTCTTCTTCTCTGTGGTTTCTTTTCTGGTAAGTTTATTAAAAAAAAAGGAACAATTTTCCACGTAACAGCCAAAGCCTAGCGGACAAGTGGCACTTCCTGTGCCCAGCATACATCTGCCACAGTGACGTGGCATGGGTCTGCTTCTGCCTGCACATTGAAGGCAGTGCCAGTGTAGGGTCATGGAAATGCTCTAGGCACGCTGCCACCAAGCTCACAATAGGGTATGTAATATGTTTTGCAGATAGGAAGCACTAGAGAACGGGGAGGGGAATTACAGTAAATGAAGCGTCACTCTGCCTGATCGCCGTAGTGTAATGTCAGGTTTATGATGAGATGTAAAATCAGCTGACATTTCTAAAACACTTCCCTTCTCTCAATTTGCAGAAACCTCTTTCTGTTTGATCACACAGTTTTGTTGTTCTAGAAGTGATTTATTGTTCAGGCTTCTCACAAAGGAGCCACATTTGCATTTTATGTTGTGCATCCAGTCGACGAGTGCACAATTTCTGCTGCTATCTCAACCATGGCGAATAATAATAATAAAAAATAATAAGATTGCATATGGGCATCAATACGATGGCTGTAAATCATTCTTGCAGTCCTCTTCACATCTGTGAATCTGTTCCCGGATAAAACAATCTCTGCCCCCATTCTGGCTCTGGTGAGGTGTGTCAGAAGCAGTCTGAGAACCCTCCACTGTAATTCATTCAATTAGAGATGCTTTATAACAGGCTGCTGTGGGTTTATAGCAAGCGGCATAGTCCCAGCAGTAAAGGAGTGGACACATAATAGGAAGTCTGGGTAAAAATATGCAAATCGCTCCAAGTAATGCAATCAGGGTCACCGGTCGCAGGTAAAATAATGACCATGTTGTAAATTATGCAGCAGAATTATTTTTATTTTTTTTGCTCACAGCAATGAAATATTGGACTGGATATCTAAATTAATATCATGCATGGTCCTTGTGACCAGTAGTGATTCAGATAGATAGATAGATAGAAAGATAGATAGAAAGATAGATAGATAGAAAGATAGATAGAAAGATAGATAGATAGAAAGATAACAGATAGATAGATAGATAGATAACAGATAGATAGATAACAGATAGATAGATAGATAACAGATAGATAGATAGATAACAGATAGATAGATAGATAGATCGATAGATAGATAGATAGATAGATAGATAACAGATAGATAACAGATAGATAGATAGATAGATAATAGATAGATAGATAGATAGATAGATAGGTGATAGATAGATACTGTCGATAACAGATACGGTCGATAACAGATAGATAGATATGGTCGATAACAGATAGATAGATAGATACTGTCGATAACAGATAGATACGGTCGATAACAGATAGATAGATAGATAGATAGATACGGTCGATAACAGATAGATAGATAGATAGATACTGTCGATAACAGATAGATAGATAGATAGATACTGTCGATAACAGATAGATAGATACGGTCGATAACAGATAGATAGATAACGGCTTGATTGATAGATAACGGATAGATAAAAGATAGCTATGAAGAGAAAATATTGATAGAGAAAAGGTAGATAAAAGATGGATAGAGTAAAGATAGATATATAAAAGATAGTTAAAAGTGATAGATAAAATATAGATATATACAGTAGATAGAGAAAAGATAGATATAATAGTATATACAGTACAGAAAGCCTTGCTGGAACGATGACACATGCCCATTAGTAATCATTATTGATGGATTCTAGTCGGCTCTGTGGACACATTGTTCCCGTGTGTCAGTATAATAGAGAGACAACATACTTTGCTGCTTCTCTGCAGATGTACTGTACTGTACGTTCCCTCTGTAGTAGAGAACCGGCCGCGGGAGCTTCCTTAGCGCCCACCTCTGATATTAGTCATTTGAACACAGAACTGATCAGCAGCAGCTAAGCAGCTTTCCCTAATGCAGTGTGTTGCCATGGGTCTTATTCGGAGATGTACGGTAACGCATTCACAGCTGCCATCCCGTACGCAGCAGCCATGTATTGTAAGAACAAAAGCTGTGCACATCCTAGCAGCTGCATACAGAGATGTAGCATTGGTTGCAGATTTTTCGATAGTCGCCCATCTGGCCGCGGGAAGTGAAACGCTTTCTCAATGTTTTCTATATACAGAATCGCAGCCTAAGACCACGCCACAGAATCGGTTGCAACACGCCTGCGTTTTTGCTGCTGCCTCCTGTTACCTTCCCCAAATGGTCCCTGACTGTTGATCACTTTGCATCACGTGTGTAGTGCGGCTCAGACACAGGCGCAGATTGTCGGTAATCTCTCATCTGGGAAAACACCGGCATAGCGTACAGCTCTGATCAGGCCCCAGTAGTCACACAGCATTACAGCTGCATTTCTCATTCAGATCTGGATCTAGTAGTAATGATGATGTAAGACGGCACCTTCTTCTTTTCACAGACCTACTCCATATGGGCCAGCAGCTGTAGGAACAAAACGCAGTGTAATGAGATGCACCCGTCGGTCTCTGTCGTACAGGTACTGGATACTTATTGTCTGACCAGCCAGTGTAGTAATAGTGGGGAGAAATGTTTCAACTGGCAGTGGCTCTCCTTCTGCTAGGCATGCTGTGACTTGTAGTTCTATCACAGTGATAGAGCATGCGCCTAAGCCTGCTATAAGCTCAGGAAAATGACAGAATACACAAGGTATAGTATTTTTAAAGAAATTAATGTATATTACATCGATTAGACATGGCTACTTTCAGTGGTGATTCATGCATGTGTATCGTGTAAATGTACTAATTACATATACATATTATCTGGATACCCCCTAGTGGCTTCTTGCATTAGTGCACTTGATGGCCGGTTGCACCTGGTACATACAAGTTGTTGGCCCTGGATCCACTTCCATGTAATCCCGGCATGCAGGAGCTGGCAGACCCAAATTGCTTTCTTCTTCCAGCCACTTAATGTTCTAAAATAATATATATGGTGTAACATGCAAAACCAGTTTCATGTATCTTAACGTTACTTAAATTAGAATATCTTTGTTTGGTTTGTGTCCGTTTCTACATTCCTTTAAAAGGATCTGCTCCTTGACTTTAAGTTAAAGTGCTGTGTTTAAGCTACGGTGACATGCCTACAGCCAGACAAGTAATGCAGACATTCCATACGCATACTGTACTTTCCGTCTTGTTACAGGATGGGAACATTAATATTTCTGTTTTTTGCTACATTGTGTTTTTGTCTTCCATGCAGATTTTAGCTTTTGTTCTTGTAAGAAACATTCCCGGATATGCCCGTTCTGTATATAGCTCCTTCTTTGCCTGGTTTGGCAAAATTTCTTTGGAAGTAAGTACCTGGTTCTGATTAACCGTGATTTGCTGCATTTAGCGTCTCTCTGTACGTTTTCTCTTTCCGCTCCTGTTGTGTTATCTCAGCCCCATGCCTAGGAGAACCAGGCACTTGTGTCATTACTCAGCGGTGCTGCTGGCTCCTGGGGAATGGATAGGCTGCATTCTACAAGGTCATTTGCTAAGTGCGATGCCTTGGCTATACAGCCGGGCACCTCCTCCCTCTCCTCTGCATACAATATGCCACCATCTTGCCCTGTAATAGCATGCCATGGCTCCGGGGAAAACTAGCCGCTGTTGTGCAAATTTAGGTGCATAGTTGTTCCAGCTCTGCTCTCGCACGGATCATTGCTTCTTCTCCGCTTCACAAATTACCTCCATTGTGAGCAGCTGATGAGTCTGACTCACCTTTACAGGGTTTAGAGAAAGACGTGTGGGAGAGATAATGACAAAGGAACAGAATAAAGGAAAAGTATAATACACCTGCTTTCACAGTAGGTGTATAATTAGCTGTGAAGCCTTCGTCATGTTCTGTTGACAGAATGTGCCAAAGGCTTTGGGGTCTTGCGCTGCTCCTGCAGTCGTTCCAGCCGAGCAGAGACCTGGCGTCCTATTTAGTAATCTACTCATTGTTCAGCTCCCTGATCATAAGCACGGCCGTTAGCGGCACAAGATGGGAGTATATGTGTGAGTATATGTGAGTATACTCTGTGTCTGTGCGTATGTTTCAGTGTGTGGTATAAGTAGGCACTCCTACACTGAAACTTGGGTGGCCTATATAATAAAAAGCTAACACTGCTCCTCACATCTATGGGGGGAATTCAAGTGTTTTGTGCACCAGTGGCTACTAGATGGCGCCCGATGGAGCAAGTCAAGTATTGCCCCGTTTGGGCGCGCACAACCGCCAGCGCTGTTATTACTGCATGTTGTTCCGTCATATTGACAGGCTGGTAACTAGTATGAAATATATACTCTGGGATATAAGTATATAAGAAGTCACCCGGGGGTTCCGTGACTAAAAGCGCACACCCTGTGTCTTGTGCATTTATATATGCGATTACGACATGTCTCAATATCCTTGGTTGTTTTATGTATTGTCTACGTTTTTTTCCCCCCCAAAAAAAGAAAAACAAAGTATTGTGTCATTTCAATAGTTTGCACGTTTTACTTGCGGTCTGTGGTTTGCTTTACAGTTCTGTTTTCATCCATGGGAGTGATGTAGATGTGGTTAAAGGTGCTGTCGATGCAGCTTACTCAGTACGCAGCATCGACTCATCTGCTACACCATTGGCCAACTGCGTGACACATGGGGTTGCGCAAGCTGCCCCCGCAGTTCTGTGATGAAGCCAGGAAATCTCTGCCTAGAACCTGGCCTTGTCCCTCCCAAAACACCAGCGCCGCCCCCTCCTCGCCCACAGACGGCTGCAGACTGTCAATAACAGACAGTCCGCAGCCAATCTGCTACCGATGTTGCATGACCCGTACTGAACATTGGTACTTTGCTACATGTGAAGCTCCTGCATAAGGACCTGAATCCGGTCCCGTGTCATTAAATGTCTGGAGTTCTACTACTTTGCACGTTTGTAGAATAATATAAATAAATGATACGCTGTTATTAATATACGTAAATACTATTATGGGAAAAAAGGCGTTTGATTAACCTAGTGTTTTTCCTTGCAGTTATTTATCTGCCAGTATCACATATGGTTGGCGGCCGACACGAAGGGGATACTGGTTCTCATACCTGGAAACCCGATGCTCAACATAATACTCAGCACTTTCATATTTGTGTGCGTGGCACATGAAATCTCCCACATAACCAATGACCTGGCGCAGATCTTAGTTCCCAAGGACCGCTCAGCACTTATAAAGAACATACTGGGCTTCACCAGCTTCACGTTCCTCCTTATGTTCTTATCTGCACTCCGGCACTAGAAGGACATCCTGTAATAACCGGTACGGCGTCTGAGACTGCGGGAACAGTGTCTACCTACCGCCTCTGAGGTGGGCGAGCGTCAGCGGGCACCACGATTATGTCTTCTAGAAAGCAAAACAAGTCGAGACGTAGATGTCGTCTCTGTGGCGCCCAGGAACGACACTCTACAAGGTGGCGATTTTCTAAAAATGACTTCCGTTTGCGCTGTTTTTTTTGTTCTTTATAGCAGAGCTGCACGCCGAGGTGCGGAGCGCATGGACCTCTTTGACTCTTGCGTTGTCCTAAAACTTAGAGGGAGCGCTTGGAAAGCATCACTGACCACTCAAGCTGTGAAGCGGATCTTTTCGTTGTGCGAGAGCGCTGGGTTTATGTGGCGCTCACTAAAATAGTGAAGACGTGTGTGTGTGTGTGTGTGTGTGTGTGTGTGTGTGCGTGCGTGTACTGAATGCAATCATTAAAGGAAAACCATCAACGGCATACTATTTTTAAATGGATTGCGTATAAAATTTAATTGGACTAAACTTGGTAACTTATTTCATAATAAAAGGAATACCTATTTATTACGTTTATAGATTTCTTTATGACACTCCTCCCTTTTAAGTACCGTATATATATTTTTTTTAATAAAAAAAACCACAACCTTTTAGTGAACTGCAGGTGGCGCTGTTTCAGCTGCTAGCTGTAAAAGCGATTTGGGGGGAGATTTAGGATTTTGGAAAGACATAAATCACCAACCAATCAGCTTCTAACTGCCACATATAAAACACAGCCTGTAACATGACCTAAGCTGTTGGTTAGTACTTTATCTCTCTCTAAACTTTCCTAAATAATCCCCTTAAGTCAGAGAGTATGCACTCTCCAGAGCTACTAATATACTAAGGGGGAGAAGTAATGTATTAATACTTAGCGTGTACCTGTCTTCTGCACACAGTGTAGGCGGCCATTGTAATTAGCCTGCCGAATTGCTAGGAAGCAGTAACATAACCTAAAGCATGAGGCAGACGGTGCCTCATACCTCATTGATGGGTAGAGAGCTTTGATGGAAATAGATGGGCAGCGTTTTCATGAAAATCGCTTCAGCCCACAGATTGGCTGCCTACTCTCTGTTTAGGTGATGGGTATACATTATTAAAACACCTCTAAATGTTTCTTTAAAAAAAAAATCAAGTTTACTTTATTTATACACTTTTAAAAATTACGTTTTGTTGGTTCTCCTTTAATTTCAGCTAGTGACGATAGGTAATATATGAGAATAATCTGGAGTCCTTTAATTCTGTGGGCATTGCTTTTGAGTATGATTAAAAAAAAAAATGTGTCTGTTAAAATGTGTGCCGGAATGTGTATGAATGTGTCTTCAGTTCTCTGTACAGGTTACACAGGAACCTTGCTATGATAACAGTGTACATATTTTTAAAAGCCATTATTTTATTTATTTTTAAAAACTTGCTTTATTGCTATATTATTTGTTTTCCATCTTCTTCCCTTATAGAAGTATCGTACTCCAGAACCCGAAGCCCCTCCCCCCACCATCCCCCCTCCCCCACAAGCGCTCCTGGTTATGGGGCATGGGGTGGGTGGGTCACGCTGTGGCAGAAATTGTCCTGATTTGCAGGCCAAGAATACAAAAGCAGCCGTAAGCAAACAAACATGCAAATTATAGATTTTTTGTTTCAGCTGAGATCATAGGCCTTAGATTCATAGCTCTCTCTCTTTTGTTAGTGGAATTAGACCCCCCACCCCAAAAAAAAAAAACCTCTTAAGAGCGCCTCCAGGTTAAAGAATAATTAAATTCGTATGACTGGCTCTAGCCCATCCCTAAAATGTCCCTACTGTATCTCTGGGGAACCAGAAGTTTGGCATGTCCCGCAACACCTTGTGTACACCCACCAACACTCTTCTTCTTCTGTAACTCTGGGGTACAGGAGGTTTGGCAGGTCCCCCGACACTCCTCTTCTGTAACTCTGGGGTACAGGAGGTTTGGCAGGTCCCCCAACACTCCTCTTCTGTAACTCTGGGGTACAGGAGGTTTGGCAGGTCCCCCAACACTCCTCTTCTGTAACTCTGGGGTACAGGAGGTTTGGCAGGTCCCCCAACACTCCTCTTCTGTAACTCTGGGGTACAGGAGGTTTGGCAGGTCCCCCAACACTCCTCTTCTGTAACTCTGGGGTACAGGAGGTTTGGCAGGTCCCTCAACACCCGGTGTACACCCACCAACACTCCTCTTCTGTAACTCTGGGGTACAGGAGGTTTGGCAGGTCCCCCAACACTCCTCTTCTGTAACTCTGGGGTACAGGAGGTTTGGCAGGTCCCCCAACACTGCTCTTCTGTAATTCTGGGGTACAGGAGGTTTGGCAGGTCCCTCAACACCCGGTGTACACCCACCAACACTCCTCTTCTGTAACTCTGGGGTACAGGAGGTTTGGCAGGTCCCCTAATACCCTGTGTACACCTACCAACATTCCTCTTCTGTAACTCTGGGGTACAGGAGGTTTGGCAGGTCCCTCAACACCCGGTGTACACCCGCCAACACTCCTCTTCTTCTGTAACTCTGGGCTACAGGAGGTTTGGCAGGTCCCTCAACACCCTGCGTACACCCACCAATACTCCTCCTCTTCTGTAACTCTGGGGTACAGGAGGTATGGCAGGTCCCTTAACACCCTTTGTACACCCACCAATACTCCTCCTCTTCTGTAACTCTGGGGTACAGGAGGTTTGTTAGGTCCCCCAACACCCTGCGTACACCCACCAACTCTCCTCTTCTTCTAATCCCTTACTTTTAAAATATAGACCAGGGTGCTAGAGTGACAAGTCTATGAGTTTTGGCATTATTCTTTACAGTTAAATGGGTGTTTTATACTAACATTCATTCTGTTATATGCCATATATACTTCAAGAATTTTTTTTCTTCTCATTACATATTCTAAAAAATAAATAAAATAAAAAGTGTGATCCAGTATGTGAGCGAGACAGTAAAAGTCTGCTGTGACATACATTGCTGCTAAGTGTACAGAATTATTTACCCATTCAATGACACTGGGTGGGGTGTGGGGAGACACTTTCACAGAAATATGGCATTTCACAGTAAGCAACTTTCAGACTGATTTGCTGATTATAGAGCGTTTTGACTTTCTGCAAAATACCAAACTGTTTGGGGGGTTTTAGTTCCACTTTAAAGTACCCAAAAATCACTGTTTTGTGAATTTCATGAACTGTGTCTAATTTTTAAGTTTAATGCTCAAAAAGGGATATCACCCGCTGGGCAAGCTCCAGAAGTTAGATAGAGAAGAACAGTGTCCCATCACACCTGCAGAAAGCAGCCAGTCAGGTGGGCTTGTCTGCATATTGTTTTCAAGAACGTCCGCTTCCCGTCTGCTGATAGGACTCAATACTTGGAACATAATTGTCTGTTCAGATCTAGTACATTCTGCATACGTCTGATAACTGATAGGGTTGGAGATTGTGTAGCAAACATGGCAGCTTATTGGCCGATTACAACAGGCATCCAATCGGTGGGATGCAACAAAAAGTACTTTATACCGGGAACAAGTGCGGATTTGAGATGGGGTAATACTAATACTGAAGATGAGCAGTCAGAAAAAGTTAGGATCCAAGCAGCCCCATTACCACTTGCCATGCCTCATGGGGCTTCATGAGAGAGGCTTAATTTACTAATAATGCATTTAGTTGCAGTTGTTTCACTAAACCACATTAGCCAATCAGATGCTTTGTTTCAGTGCATAAATTGTACTGCACTATGTAAAGAGAATTTCTGATTGGATGCTGTGTTTTTGTACACCTGTTACTGATGCAAGAGGGGAGATTCAAGCGGCAAATGCGTGTGGGTGTGAGGATGCAGCTTGGCCTAAACCGCTTTCATTCACCGGACGTTGCAAGTTGGAAAATAAGGTGGGAAACCAAAAACTATTTTATGTAGCAGGTGATATGTTTCATTTTGGGCGGTTTGTTTTATTATACGATACTGAAGGAAGAACCACTAATTTAATAAGAATCTTAATGAAGAATGTTTGCTTGCTCCAGTTATTTTTCTTTGCAGAACATGATGTAACCCAGTTGCACAATCATATATTTTATTTGCCAAGCCGGGCGAATGTTACACAAGTAAATCATTTAGGGTACAGTAGCTGAAACTCGCGGCCTCCGTGTGACGTTGCTGAGTACAGTATGTGGGTGCGTGTTCTGTTTGTTTCTTTTTGCAATAATCATTGGGGTCTCGGCTGTTTTGAATGAACTTTGTGACGTTTTAAGTGTTGTTTATTATGTTATTTTATGTTATTTATACATGCGTGCATGTGTTTACATCCTGATAAAGGTCTTTTTGATTGGCGTTATTCTTATGTTATGAAGTGTATACTAAGTATCTGGTTGGGTAAATGGTGGATAAATAAATATTATTATGTTTTCTTTCAAATCATTTTTTTAGTGGGGAAACTGCATTATCTCCTAAAGTAAATGTACGCCGCAGTTTGTGCGCGGACTGATAAATGGTTTTAGTAATATCCGTGAGGCTGGTTGAAATGGGAGTTCTAAGCTAACAAAGGATTTACAGACATTCAAGAAAGGCGAAGTTGCCCTTAGCAATGAATCAGCTTCAAGCTATCATTTATCAAGTAGACTCTATATAATGATAGCTATAATCTGGTTGGTTGTTATGGCCAACATCTCCATCTGGGAAGCAGTTTCCCGGCGGTCAGAATCACGACAGCCAAGGGAAACCTGGCAGTCAGAATCCCCATCGGGGCCCGGAATCCCCGCTCGGGGGTGGTCCACGCCACCCCCTGAAGAGGAATAAATGAGTTTACCACCAGGCCCGTAGCATGGTAAGCCTGCAAGGGGACATGCTGCGCTCGCTGTCGGAAATTCCCGCGATGGTCTTATGACCACCGGGATCCCGAATGTCGGGGTCCCATACTGAATCCTTCCATCTTCCCTCTAAAGACTGCTTGATACATCTCCCCTTTGTTCTTTGCATGGGAACCAACACTGACTTGAGGGGAGATGTATCAAGTCTCAAAGAAAGCTCCAAGGCTTGATATATCCTCCCCGTTTCCCGAATAGGCGAAAGGAAGACCATTTATACCTAGAGGACTGTGTGTATCGCATACAGACAGGAGGTGGTCAATGAATGCTGTACCTTTCCCAGCGAGACTTCGTAGGACCGATGGTGAGGACCGGTGCTGATGATCATTAAACTATTCCTGTTAATTATCTACTAAAATAGGTTTCTATCTGCATAGAACAAGTTCAGTCTGGTGTCTGAGATGTTTTGTTTAAAAATGATTACTTGGTGTAGACAGTTAATTGTAGTTTTCCACAGAAATTCAGTTACTGAAATTTTAATACTGTACCTGTCATCTCCACACAACTGCGTCAGCCATTTTGTAGGGCAATCCAACATGCATGAGAAAGTAATCAATCCGTTCACTAGGCACCAATGACATCATTCTGGTTATGTTAATCGTACTTTCATGATGTAATAGGATTTTAGTGAATTGATAGGCTTCATTCTCACGGATATTGGTTCCGTCCACAAAATGGCTGCCTCCTGAATATGTCAGCGACAGATGCACAGTATTTGATGTAATCTTAGCTAAGGTAAACAAATAAGCAATGTCTGTTGCAATGTTTCACGTCTATATTGGGCAATAAAAGTGTGCATTGTCACAACTGTGATGTCTAATAATCATCCTGTCAAAATCAATAGGAATATTATTGGTCACTTTGGCTAATGTGGTCAGAAGACAGCTGTCGGTGTGTCAGATCATCCTCCAACCGCACAGACAGTGCCCATTGGCACCAAGAGTGATATCTGCCCAGGGGGCCAAGCACTGATAGTACCTATTATGATGTGGGCAGTTATATGTTCCATCCCCTGTATAATTTTTTGCTCTGCATGGTATGTGATCCTGTCATGACTATAATCATTTTGTGAGGTTTCTGCAAGGTCTCCCTCATACATTTAAAGCAATGTTTTTAACAACATACTGTGTAGTAATAAAGCTTATAATGGAGGGCTGTGTAATAACTTCTGAGGGAGGTTCTACTACAGTAGCTGACTTATCTCATCACTTTGATTCTAGTTTACAGCAGTTGCTTGGTTTATAAAACCCCTTCGCTGCTGAGGCTTTTCTTTCTCCCCCCCTGACCTGAGGTGGTTCTTGGCTGGTCACATTCCTCCATCAGCGACGGCCATTTTCTGTCACACCCAAATTATATCTTGTTATGTTTTGCTCACAGGACACTATGTGGCAGATTCAGTTCTGTGCAGTGTGTTGCTGACCAATCACGCGATGGTCGGCTACCCTTCTTTTTGCCTAATAATATACAGTATGAGGTTTTTCCTGCATACCTCTATGGGCTGCGAATAAAACTTGCTATGTTGATGGCTGCGATGTGCCGTTCCGGAACAGCACATTGTGAACATTGTATAAAATATCATTGGATCCTCCAATAAATCTTCTGCTTCTTTATAATCAAAAACTGGGATACACATTAGAGTGGGCTATCAAAGAAAATCCTACATTTACCATGTTATAATTATTTACAGTTTAGGATTAGCTCCTATAATTTATCCCAAATAACTAGATTGTTTATGGTAGGCTTGGCAGCAACAACATAAAACTGGGGAGTTTATTTCACAGCAGAAAGAAGATTCTGAGGTTTGTATGATGTACTGTACTTGTCATTTAAATGCCTCTTATTAGAGCTGTGCTCGTTAAGCATTGTGGTTTGCGTTCTTCCATGTCGTTACAAATGATGTCTGGAGTCCTGTGATATCAGGGTAGTGCTTTGTGGGCAGGTGACCAAGCCAGTGACCACATTATTGTAACTGCTAGAAAACCCTGGTGATGTAGAGGCAGGTAAACTACATCCACCTGCATGCCACACATTCCAGCTCCCAGAGTTCCCTCACTCCCCAGCAGTTGTGTCTGGCACTACAGGAGAGTGGGTGCTAGGGGAAACCACAGGGGCCCTGAGCTGCATATAGGGATAGCCACAGATGTAATTCTATCATATTTGAAAAAAACGTAGCTTAACATGCAGAAAACCTAACATACAGATGTAGCCATGCTCATCTTTGCTGTGATGCAGCATGCTGAAACACTGCTTGTTGCATGGCATGCCAGGCTGCGACTATTCGCAGCCGGCAATCACTCCATTCCTAAAGGAATGCTGCACGCCATGCAGCATTCCACATCACCGTAAGATGAGCATGGCTACATCTGTAGACATGAGGAAAGCACCAGTCGGCATCAGCGGTGCATTCATAATTAGCCAATCAGAAGTGTTTCACTAGTGCTGGTGACTTTAATTATCATTGTGTATTTGCACCTGCCGTAAAGCACCATGCTGTGTCTATCAGAAGCGGACATGCGCCCGTGCACCGCCCTGTGTCTCTTCCTGACTGTTAGATCGTCCACCCGGTCTCACACCTCCATATCATTTTATAGTTAGGCAAAAAGTGAACGATGTCGACATTTTGACTGTGTACTTGCATAATGTCGACATGACCATGTTGTTGTTTATTTATGTTGACATGTTACTGACAGCATAACATACATGTCAACATTATCTGACTGTTGATATTCTGAATGTCGACATCACACCACACGCCCCAAGATACAATTGAGCCTTTTTACTTTTGTTATACGTTGAGTCACACCTGGTGCGGATCTGGGAAGCCGGTTAGGTGAAGGTCGATCTGGGAATCTGGTTTCTTTGCACGGAAGAGGAACAGGACGAATGAAGGTTCTTCACATGGGTTTATTAGAAGTTGATTACACAAGGCAGAGCGTCTGAGGATATTAACTGCCGTACATTACAGGTAGGAAACCATGAGAGATGTTTCAGCTTGTATGAAAAGAACAGCTGAAGCCAGCTAACTGTGATCCGGCGATGGGAGGAAACCCTAGTGAGTCTGGTTACTCTGAACCGGGGTAACGTGGCGGGCTAAAAATGTTGCAATATAGAGGTAACGTACCCCAGTGCAGAAAAACCTGGACCATTGGGGTACCTTGAAGACTGCGTTTGAGAACCTCTGGTCTAAATCCATGCACTTAACCCTAGTATAGAGATGACTGACACCATAGGAATCAGATACTGCAGTGATGGATGGATGGATGCAATAAGTTCCAAAACAGCGGCATTAGAGCATTGTGGTGTGACAGGAGGCTGGCATAATGTAAATGGCTCTGCACCACCCTGGGAGTCCTGTTTGCCCGCTTTGCTCCTTAAATTTAATCTGACTCATAGTTTGCTGGTTGGTCCCTCCTTGGCTTTCTGTGGGATGCCGTCTTATACCCAGTGCCTGCTTCCCTGTCATCGCTACCTCCTTACATCCATAGGCTCAGTATCACCAGGGCACGATGTCTGCTAAAAGAGTGCCATCAACAGGTTGTGTGGGTGCTGTACCCGGGTGCCAAGGGATGTTCATGGTAGGAAAGAATATACAGCTTGGGACACCTTAATCTTCCAATCACCTTATGTGCCCAGGAGTGCCAAGACAAAGTGCTGTTCCACTTGTAGGCAGTGTGCGATGCAGTATGCTCCCTAATACTATGGTGCTACATGCAGGGAGTCCCCAGTGCCCAGGAGGGATGTGCAGCAAGTCCTGGGAGTGTGCGATGCAGTAAGCTCCCTGATACTATGGTGCTACATGCAGGGAGTCCCCAGTGTCCATGGGATGTGCATCCAGTCCTGGCAGTGTGCGATGCAGTATGCTCCCTGATACTACGGCGCTACTGGTACAGAGCCCTGTGTTGTTGGTCCGTATTCTGGTGTGTGTGGAGGAGCATACCCTGGCAACTGGCATGGCCCCACAGTGCCTCCTGGGAAATGTGACTTCTGGGGTGGCGGTATCATGAGATAATGCAGTCCCTGAGCCACAGTAGTCCTGGGTGCTGCACACTCAACGCTGCTGACTGAAGAGGAGACAAAGTGATGGGGGAAGTAGTAGGTGTGTCTCCAATGCGTATCAGCCACTCCGTATCACTCAGCCGCTGGTTTCCCCACTGCTGATAGATGTGAAAGTGATCGTCTTTGCGCCTCCACAAATGCGGTGCTCAGGGAACACGCCTCCTAGATGCGGTTCCCTGAGTAAGATTTATAGACTGTAATTGGCATTTCTCTGACGTCCTAGTGGATGCTGGGTACTCCGTAAGGACCGTGGGGAATAGACGGGCTCCGCAGGAGACTGGGCACTCTAAAGAAAGATTAGGTACTACATCTGGTGTGCACTGGCTCCTCCCTCTATGCCCCTCCTCCATACCTCAGTTAGAATCTGTGCCCGGCCAGAGCTGGTTGCACACTAGGGGCTCTCCTGAGCTTCCTAGAAAGAAAAGTATTTGTTAGGTTTTTTATTTTCAGTGAGATCTGCTGGCAACAGACTCACTGCTACGTGGGGCTTAGGGGAGAGAAGCAAACCTACCTGCTTGCAGCTTGCTTGTGCTTCTAGGCTACTGGACACCATTAGCTCCAGAGGGATCGAACCCAGGGCCCGACCTCGATCGTCCGTTCCCGGAGCCGCGCCGCCGTCCCCCTTGCAGAGCCAGAAGACGGAAGAAACCGGAGGAAATCGGCGGCTGAAGACTTCGGTCTTCATTAAGGTAGCGCACAGCACTGCAGCTGTGCGCCATTGCTCCCTATGCACACCACACACTCCGGTCACTGATGGGTGCAGGGCGCTGGGGGGGGGGGCGCCCTGGGCAGCAATTAGAGTACCTTACATGGCAAAAAGCACATAATACAGTCTAATAAACTGTATATGTGCATAATCCCCCGCCATAAAAGTATATAAAAAAGCGGGAGAAGTCCGCCGAGAAGGGGGCGGGGCTATCTCCCTCAGCACACCGGCGCCATTTTCTCTTCACAGCTCCGCTGGAAGACAGCTCCCCAGGCTCTCCCCTGCAGTTTCCAGGCTCAAAGGGTAAAAAAGAGAGGGGGGGCACTAAATTTAAGCGCAAACTGAGTATATTAAGCAGCTATAGGGAAAATTCACTTTTGTTAGTGTAAATCCCTGTTTATATAGCGCTGTGGTGTGTGCTGGCATACTCTCTCTCTGTCTCCCCAAAGGACTTTGTGGGGTCCTGTCCTCAGTCAGAGCATTCCCTGTGTGTGTGTGTGGTGTGTCGGTACGGCTGTGTCGACATGTTTGATGAGGACGCTTACGTGGAGGCGGAGCAGGTGCCGATAAGTGTGATGTCGCCCCCTGCGGGGCCGACACCTGAGTGGATGGATATGTGGAAGGTATTAACCGACAGTCTCAACTCCTTACATAAAAGGTTCGATGACGCAGCTTTGGGACAGCCGGCATCTCAGCCCGCGCCTGCCCAGGCATCTCAGAGGCCGTCAGGGGCTCAAAAACGCCCGCTACCTCAGATGGCAGACACAGATGTCGACACGGAGTCTGACTCCAGTGTCGACGAGGATGAGACAAATATACAATCCACTAGGGCCATCCGATGCATGATTACGGCAATGAAAAATGTGTTGCACATTTCTGACATTAACCCGGTTACCACAAAAAAGGGTATTATGTTTGGGGAGAAAAAGCAGCCAGTGACTTTTCCCCCATCTGATGAGTTAAACGAATTGTGTGAAGAAGCGTGGGGTTCACCAGATAAGAAACTAGTAATTTCTAAGCGGTTACTAATAGCGTACCCTTTCCCGTCAACGGATAGGTTACGCTGGGAGACATCCCCTAAGGTGGACAAGGCGCTCACACGCTTATCAAAAAAGGTGGCACTGCCGTCTCAGGATACGGCTGCCTTAAAGGAGCCTGCAGATAGAAAGCAGGAGGCTATCCTGAAGTCTGTGTATACACACTCAGGTACTATACTGAGACCTGCTATTGCTTCAGCATGGATGTGCAGTGCTGCAGCAGCGTGGTCTGATTCCCTGTCTGATAACATTGATTCCCTTGACAGGGACACTATATTGCTAACCATAGAGCATATTAAAGACATAGTCTTATATATGAGAGATGCACAGAGGGACATTTGCCGGCTGGCATCTAGAATTAATGCGATGTCCATTTCTGCCAGGAGAGTATTATGGACTCGGCAGTGGACGGGTGATGCTGATTCTAAAAGGCACATGGAAATTTTGCCTTATAAGGGTGAGGAATTGTTTGGGGACGGTCTTTCGGACCTCGTATCCACAGCAACAGCTGGGAAGTCGACTTTTTTACCTTGCGTTCCCTCACAGCCTAAGAAAGCACCGTATTATCAAGTACAGTCCTTTCGGCCTCAGAAAGGCAAGCGGGTTAGAGGCGCGTCCTTTCTGCCCTGTGGCAGGGGTAGAGGGAAAAAGCTGCACCATACAGCCAGTTCCCAAGAACAAAAATCCTCCCCTGCTTCCACTAAGTCCACCGCGTGACGCTGGGGCTCCACATGTGGAGCCAGGTGCGGGGGGGGGCCGTCTCCGGAACTTCAGCGACCAGTGGGTTCGCTCACAGGTGGATCTCTGGGTTCTACAAGTGGTATCTCAGGGATACAAGCTGGAGTTCGAGACGTCTCCCCCTCGCCGTTACCTCAAATCAGCCTTGCCAGTTACTCCCCAGGACAGGGAGGTAGTACTGGTGGCAATTCACAAGCTGTACCTCCAGCAGGTGATAATAAAAGTTCCCCTCCTTCAACAGGGACGGGGTTACTATTCCACAATGTTTGTGGTACCGAAACCAGACGGTTCGGTGAGACCCATTCTAAATTTGAAATCCTTGAACACTTATATAAGGAAGTTCAAGTTCAAAATGGAATCGCTCAGGGCGGTTATTGCAAGCCTGGAAGAGGGGGATTACATGGTATCACTGGACATCAAGGATGCTTACCTACATGTCCCCATTTACCCACCTCACCAGGTGTACCTCCGTTTTGTGGTACAGGACTGCCATTACCAATTCCAGACGTTGCCGTTTGGTCTGTCCACGGCACCGAGGGTATTTACCAAAGTAATGGCCGAAATGATGATACTCCTTCGAAAGAAGGGAGTTATAATTATCCCGTACTTGGACGATCTCCTTATAAAGGTGAGGTCCAGGGAGCAGTTGTTGGTCGGAGTAGCACTATCTCAGGAAGTACTACAACAGCACGGCTGGATTCTGAATATCCCGAAGTCGCAGCTGGTTCCTACGACGCGTCTGCTGTTCCTGGGTATGATTCTGGACACAGAACAGAAGAAGGTGTTTCTCCCGGAGGAGAAGGCCAAGGAGTTGTCATCTCTGGTCAGAGACCTCCTAAAACCAAAACAGGTGTCGGTGCATCACTGCACTCGAGTCCTGGGAAAGATGGTAGCTTCTTACGAGGCAATTCCATTCGGCAGGTTCCATGCACGGATCTTTCAGTGGGATCTGTTAGACAAGTGGTCCGGATCGCATCTTCAGATGCATCGGCTGATCACCCTGTCCCCGAGGGCCAGGGTGTCTCTGCTGTGGTGGCTGCAGAGTGCTCATCTACTCGAGGGCCGCAGATTCGGCATACAGGACTGGGTCCTGGTGACCACGGATGCAAGCCTCCGAGGTTGGGGAGCAGTCACTCAGGGAAGAAACTTCCAAGGACAATGGTCGAGTCAGGAAGCTTCCCTACACATAAACATTCTGGAACTAAGGGCCATTTACAATGCCCTAAGTCAGGCAAAACCCCTGCTTCAAATCCAGCCGGTGCTGATTCAGTCAGACAACATCACGGCGGTCGCCCATGTAAACCGACAGGGCGGCACAAGAAGCAGGATGGCGATGGCAGAAGCCACAAGGATTCTCCGATGGGCGGAAAATCACGTGATAGCACGGTCAGAAGTGTTCATTCCGGGAGTGGACAACTGGGAAGCAGACTTCCTCAGCAGGCACGACCTCCACCCGGGAGAGTGGGGACTTTATCCAGAAGTCTTCCAGCTGATTGTAAATCGTTGGGAAAGGCCACAGGTGGACATGATGGCGTCCCGCCTCAACAAAAAGCTAAAAAGATATTGCGCCAGGTCAAGGGACCCTCAGGCGATAGCTGTGGACGCTCTAGTGACACCGTGGGTGTACCAGTCGGTTTATGTGTTCCCTCCTCTTCCTCTCATACCAAAGGTACTGAGGATAATAAGAAAGAGAGGCGTAAGAACTATACTCATCGTTCCGGATTGGCCAAGAAGGACTTGGTACCCGGAACTACAAGAAATGATCTCAGAGGACCCTTGGCCTCTGCCTCTCAGACAGGACCTGCTACAGCAGGGGCCCTGTCTGTTCCAAGACTTACCGCGGCTGCGTTTGACGGCATGGCGGTTGAACGCCGGATCCTGATGGAAAAGGGCATTCCGGTTGAAGTCATTCCTACGCTGATAAAAGCTAGGAAGGATGTGACAGCAAAACATCACCGCATATGGCGAAAATATGTTGCTTGGTGTGAGGCTATGAAGGCCCCAACAGAAGAATTTCAGCTGGGTCGATTTCTGCACTTCCTACAGTCAGGAGTGACTATGGGCCTAAAATTGGGATCCATTAAAGTCCAGATTTCGGCCCTGTCTATTTTCTTTCAAAAAGAACTGGCGTCACTGCCTGAAGTTCAGACGTTTGTTAAGGGAGTGCTGCATATTCAGCCCCCTTTTGTGCCCCCAGTGGCACCTTGGGATCTCAACGTTGTTGTCGCAACTGAGGGCCTGAGCTGACGGAAGGCAGCCTCAGTTGTAGGGGCTGAGATGTACCGGAACCTGGGAGGTTGTATCAGACCCCTGGACATGTAAGTAACATGTGATAAAGCTGAATATTTATCGTATATAAAACACCTTAAGAGGTCTAAGAACACTGTACGCTATCTACGTAAGAAGTACCGTAAGGGTACGCAAGTTGTGTAGCGATCGCTCAACCGTAGTCGAGACGCTCAAGCGTCACGTTCGCTTACGGCCCAGTGATCACAGGCAGGCACGCTATTGGCTGCCGACTAACGTGATGATTCGCTATAGCGTAGCGTACGCTCGGGACCACGAGGAGATCACCAGCGGTGCAGACGCTTACAACGTTAAACCTTTATATCTATACCTTTAACGATGAGATACACAGTATACCTTAGTGTAGAGACAGAGTGTAAGTGCAACCTGGTGTAACCTGATTAACTACAAAGCTGCTTGAGCGTCACCGACGCTCAGAGAATACTTAACCCTTATAAAGAATACACAGATACCTGGGCTTAGGGTCCGAAACCTATTATATGTATTATAACTATTATACTTGCAAAAGGAATCACAGTACAAATGATACACTACAATATAACATAAACCAACTAACCAGATAAACCACACAGGAAATACAATACAATACAATTAAAGGAAAATACGAGAGAAAGAGTAGAGAGAGAGATGGCTCACAGTAAGACAATATGATTACGGAGAAAACTTACGCACAAGGGGAACGATCGCATGCGCCTCGATATCCAGCTCCCGATTATCAGCAATGAGAACCGTTGAAGAGAGAGAACTGGATACGGTCGGCCTGCCTATTTATGCCCCACACACAATACAATTCAATGGTCCCTACAATCTCATTGTTCATTGGACATAGGAATTCGGCTTCGCATTATAACAAAAGGTCATAGGTTGATTCATACAGGTGGGCTGTGACTATTTCCAACTGCTCAGGTGGGAGGGAAACTGGGTTTCCCGCCGCATGGGTAATAAAGTGCAAATAAAGTAAATGTTCATAAACTTCTTATGTCCATAACTATTCGCACGAGCGATTGATCTGCTTCAAACCAACACCGGAATATTTCTAATTAAATATTCTTCCGATGGATACTAAACACCACTGTATTACTCCTATCTGACCCTTCGTATCAAACAAAGAGGGATTCCTCTGTTCATAAACATTCTATATTAACCAAACTTTCAGAATCTATCAAAGGGACCATGATCTACAAAATACATTATTACTGAAAATATGTTACGATTGAGTCGCACGCTACAGCCACATAAACTCTACCGTAAATACGCATACCATGCGCCTGCGGGTGCCCGCGACTGTGAGTATGCGCACGTACGGGAGAGCGTACGCATGCGCAGCACGGACCTGTGTGAGGTGCAAATATGGTAGTGTGCATAGAGATATTTTTCTGACTTTGACAGTCCACCCTTTGGCAGTCAATAATAACTGCCACTTCCTGAAAACATTTCAAAAGGAGAAAAATATATGTTAGGGGTTAATTCATTTCCATGGTTGGGTAAGGGAGGAGAGAGGAGTAGGTGTGAAGAGGGTATGACCTAGTGAGATAGCAGAAGCATGTGTGTATGAATCCGTGTTTGGGGGGTCATGTATCATCGTGCCGTACGTGTTGTAAATCAAGCTTTGAGGTATTGCGAAGTATACATTTGAATTCCTTCTTATCCCGTGGTACGGGTCTGTGGATGGGCTGTCAAACTTTACCGAGCTCTTTTCGGATTTTGAACAAAATGGGGAGCACATTTTAGTTGATGATACATGAATGGGGGAATATGTGATTGCTGATATCTGTGCCTGTATTCCCTATACTATGTGTGTCATTACCTGAGGGTTGTAGAAATGAAGAAAAAACATAATTACGGTAAATGCGGTGGTATTCTATGTCAGGTTAATGTACATCTGTCGGTTGAAGTTTTGTTCGGTATCAGTTGAAAGTCGTCTTCTTTGCGCTGTGTTGCCCATTAGGTGTGAGCAAAAGCTTTGTCAATGCCATTAGATTTACAAAAAATGTTGGGCTAGCGTAAGTTTAAGAATTCTAGGGAAACTGGGGATCCATGGCAAAGTTCATCAAATGTCCATATCTCAAGTGGTCAAACTTCTTCTTTGGTCTATCTGTTGTCTGTATAGCGTCTCGTCAACTTCCTCGTCCAAGTGGGTCTTTTTATCTTGGAGAAAAACCAGAAAAACAGGTGAAAGAAACGGACCGTAGAAATCGCATTTTCATCACATCATTGTTTCTATCATTGGGTCATAAATCAAATCCAGGTTAATTACAGTTTCCTCACTCCTTAAACTCATTACCTTAGTACGACGATTGCACCTCATTAAAGCCTGACCGCATCTAAATATCAAACCGATCGTTATGATAACACCTAAGATACATAGGAGAAACTTCCCAACATCCATTATGACTCCTTGAGCCCAGTCTCCCAAACCGGAGAACCAATTTCGCGGGTTCAACCATGACACCCAACCAGTCAGCTCATTACCTACAGCAGCAAGAGTGAGATTGTGTTTTCGGCGAAATTCCCACTTCAATTGGAGAATATCGTCCATCTTTTGGTCTATGACCTCGACCGGATCCTCTGTGCTATTCGTGATATACGTGCAACATTTCACGCCGTACTGTGTTGCCAATGTAACACAATAACCACCTGTCACTGCTGTGAGGTAATTAAGAACCATTCTATGCTGCACCAGTTCTGTTTTATAAGCTTGAAGTTCCCTTCCCGTATATCTAAACGTGTCATCATACATTTCAGTGATATTATCTAACAAATTTGCGAGCGCCGATATGTATTTATAATTTAGCACTCCTCTAGCGGTGCGGGTGAAATCTAACGCGATTAAGAATTGAATCCCGGTGGATTCACTTATCAGATCAGAGGCCGGATGCTCTGTCTTCTCTATCAGGTGCCTTTTAACAACGTGCTCGTAATGGGTGTGAGTATAAGGAGCTTGGGCACCACGGTGTATGTCTTTCATTTTGTCATGTGTTACAGTCATTACTTCAGGCAATACTTTTCCAATATAACACAATCCTTCAGAGTTTGGGGCAAGCCACTTGTACGCCTTTCTCCCGCATATGAAATATGCATCATCGGGGAGAACATATGGGACGGAGAAGGACATAACCATATTACACACCTTCCAGGTGAAATCTCCTAACCCTAATTCTTCCATCTGCTTAATACACGTATCAGGTTGTACGATATGTGCACAGTATCCTGGTGATACTTCTCCAACTCTCGTAATCCTATTTCCTAAGGTGTACCTATACCGGAAAGATTTTCCTCTACTGGCTATGTGGCGTACAAGCTCTGTATCTGTAGGCATTCTATCTGCTCTATGCGAAAAGGTCATGGTGTGGTTACTCCATGACACTTCCCAATTTCCCGGCTTTCTGGGATTGGAGATGTTGAAACATAATAGGGACCTATCCACATGGTATTGGTGGAGCTTCAAACTAGGAGGGCTGGAGATATTAAACCTCCTGTCCACCGGTCTCCCACCATTTAACTCAAGTACCTCCCCTATCGTTAAAGGAAATGGCACTAGCCCTGATTTGCTGTGACCTTGAGGTACTTGAGAGCATACCCAACAATCTGTTTTGTTTAACACATTACCCACTAAGGAGTGATAGTCACTCAATGGATGCCGGTCCATATGGATATTAAAACTGGATTGGCATTTCTTAATGCACCCATCTTCAATGACATTGTTACAGAGCCTACAGATACAGTTTTCTTCAGCTAACAATCCGTCACAATTTATTCTATGGTCAATGCTATCGGATTGTTTTCTGATACTCGCCTTTGCTTGTTGGTTAGGTTGATCTTGGAAAACTACGCCTCCAGCTTTATCATCAGAACCCATTCCAGAACCTCTATCGACCTCCATGGTACTCTCGCCGGAACAGACTGCTCTGGTCAACATCATGGTCAACAGGAAAATCCGGATCACAGTCTCTTGGGGCAAGTCCATCTTATAGGAGGAAACGGAGAAGAATGAGAAGGAGGAAAAATAAATTTGAGGGAGAGGGGATGGGAAGTGGAGAAAAACAATAAAAGGGAGTGGGGAGTCGACAACAGCTCTCGGTCTTCAAGGCTCAGGTGCCGCCTCAGTCCTCCTGGAACAGACACTCCAGTGATACAACCTCTACCGTCTGTTCCTTATCACGGGACTTCTCTGGATCAGCAACCTTCTTGCAGTGGGATGAATGGACCCAAGTCTCTCTCTCAGCAACCTTCAATGCTGTAGTGCTAGTCAATAAGACCTGGTATGGTCCTTCCCATCTGTCAATAAGGCAACCTGAGCGTAGAAAATTCCGTATCATTACATAATCCCCAGGTTCAATGTCATGACAATTACTATCAGGTAAATCAGGAATCACCAACTTCAGACTATCATGTTGATTCCTTAACTGTTTACTCATGTTAATCAAGTACTTTACAGTTACTTCATTGTTACATTTCAAATCATCCTGAGGGTTAATCATGACATGCGGTTGTCGACCAAACAAGATTTCAAAAGGGGACAGATTAAGAGGGGACCTGGGAGTGGTTCTGATACTGTACAATACAATGGGTAAAGCTTCTGGCCATGTCAATCCTGTCTCTGCCATCACTTTACTCAATTTATTTTTAATAGTGCTGTTCACTCTTTCGACCTTCGCACTCGCCTGTGGACGGTACGGAGTGTGCAGCTTGCTATCAATTCCCATCAACTTACACATTCCTTGAAAGACATCACCTGTAAAATGGGTACCCCTATCACTTTCGATTATTCTAGGGATACCATATCTACATACAAATTCCTGCACAATTTTCTTAGCAGTAAACATAGCGGTATTTGTAGCTGCAGGAAATGCTTCGACCCAATTTGAGAAAACATCTATACAAACAAGTACATATTTCAAATTCCGACAAGGGGGTAATTGTATAAAGTCAATTTGTATTACCTGGAAAGGGCCGCCGGCAGGTGGGATATGGGATGGTTCTGTAGGTATTGCCTTTCCAATATTCTTTCTCAAACAGGTAAGGCATGACATTGCTCTTTTACTCGCATGAGAGGAGAATCCTGGGGCGCACCAATATGCTCTCACCAATTTGCACATTCCTTCCTTGCCTAGATGAGTCAGCCCGTGAGCTGCTTCAGCCAGACATGGAAGATATGCTCTGGGGGCCACTGGTTTACCATGTCCATCCGTCCAGAGTCCTGAGGACTCCTGGCCACATCCCTTTGCCTTCCAGACTGCCTTTTCCTGTGTGGAACACAAATTTTGCATTTCACACAACTTCTGTGTGTTAATGGTATTAAATACCATCAATTGTGTGGTGTCTGTCTGTCTGGGGGTAGCAGCTGCTAACTTAGCAGCTTCGTCTGCTCGGCTGTTACCAAGTGATACCGGGTCTTGGCTATATGTGTGTGCTTTACATTTGATAACAGCCACTCTGTCGGGTTCCTGTATCGCTGTTAGAAGCCTTTTTATGTGAGCTGCATGCGCTACCGGTGTACCAGCGGCCGTCATGAAATTTCTGAGACGCCATAGGGCTCCGAAATCATGGACTACCCCGAATGCGTATCTAGAATCGGTGTAGATATTGGCTGACTTACCCTTAGCCAATTCACATGCTCTGGTTAGGGCGACCAGTTCAGCAACCTGGGCTGAGTGAGGTGGGCCTAGCGGTTCCGCTTCTATGGTGTCTTGGTCATCTACGACTGCGTATCCAGTACACAAGTCTCCCGAGTCTGACTGTCTCTGACAACTACCGTCCGTGTAGAACGTGAGTTCTGCATCTTCCAGTGGGTTGTCACTGATGTCAGGCCTTGCGGTAAAATTTTGGGTCAAATATTCCATACAATCATGTGTATCTTCCTTTGTATTAAATCCTCCTTCCCCATCACTCTCACCTTCCACCCTTTGTGCCTGACCAGGCACACCTGGGAGATACGTTGCAGGATTTAATGCACTGCATCTCCTTATGGTGATGTTTACGGGGGCCATTAGTGCCAATTCCCATCTTGTAAATCTCGCTGATGAGACGTGTCTGGTTTGGGCAGAATTCAATAAGGCTGATACTGCATGTGGCGTATGGATTGTGAGGTTGTGGCCTAGCACGACATCTTCGCTTTTTGTCACTAGCAATGCTATCGCAGCAACGCTTCGCAAGCATGTGGGGAGGGATCGCGCTACCGTGTCTAGCTGAGCGCTGTAGTATGCAACTGGCCTGCTGGCATCACCGTGCTTTTGGGTTAGTACACCTGCCGCGCAACCAGCACTTTCTGTTCCGTATAGTTCAAAGGGTTTCCCATAGTCTGGCATACCTAGTGCTGGTGCCTGCGTTAGGCACTGTTTGAGTCTCTCAAATGCTGTTTCGGACTCGTCTGTATGCGAAATCCTATCAGGTTTGTTTGAGGAGACCATTTCCTGCAAAGGTAACGCCAAAATGGAAAACCCTGGGATCCAATTACGGCAATACCCACACATTCCTAAAAACGTTCTGATCTGTTGCTGGGTTTGTGGCAGAGTCATGTCTCTAATTGCTTGGATTCTATCAGCGGTCAGGTGTCTCAGTCCTTGTGTTAGACAGTGTCCCAAATATTTTACCTTAGTTTGGCATAATTGTAACTTGTCTTTGGACACCTTGTGTCCTGTGTCTGAAAGATGAAACAGGAGCTGTTTCGTATCCTTCAGAGATGCTTCCAGTGAATCTGAACACAGTAATAAATCGTCCACATACTGTATCAATACTGATCCACTGTCTGGTTGGAAAGACTGTAAACAATCATGCAAAGCCTGAGAAAATATACTTGGACTATCTATGAAACCTTGGGGTAATCGAGTCCACGTGTATTGGACTCCTCTGTATGTAAATGCAAACAAATATTGGCTGTCAGGGTGCAGAGGTACCGAAAAGAAAGCGGAGCAGAGGTCAATAACAGTGAAAAATTTGGCAGTGGGAGGGATTTGCATTAGGATGACAGCTGGATTTGGCACTACGGGGAACTGACTCTCAACTATTTTGTTAATCCCCCTTAGATCCTGCACTAGTCTGTAACCCCTCCCCCCACTCTTTTTCACAGGGAAGATGGGACTATTAGCAGTGCTGGACGTTCTTACCAGAATGCCCTGTTGTAGCAAGCGCTCTATTACTGGGTAAACTCCTAACTCCACCTCTGGCTTCAGAGGGTACTGTGGGATTTTTGGAGCTATCCTACCATCTTTTACTTGTACAACTACTGGAGCTACGTTTGCCATTAATCCAGTGTCTTGTCCGTCTTTTGTCCAAAGTGACTCTGGTATCTGAGATGTCATCTTTTCTATTTGGGATGGATTCCTATTTGTCATAATGGTATGTGACATTAATTTTGATGGGGAGTCTAACATGTCTCGCACTTCCTGAGCGTGTTTCTCAGGTATGTCCAAGAATACACCTTCAGGAGTACAATAAATGACGCACCCCATTTTACACAGTAAGTCTCTTCCCAGGAGATTGGTTGGTGCCGATGCAGCCAGCAAAAAGGAATGCTTGGTATGCAAAGGCCCTATTGTAATCTCGGCTGGTTTGCTAACAGGGTAGTGCTGGACTACTCCTGTTACTCCCATGGCTGGAATTGTCCTACCAGTGGTTCTCATGCCCACTGTCGAATTTATCACTGACTTGGCCGCCCCTGTGTCTACAAGAAAGTTTAAAGTTTTACCAGCTACATTAATTGCGATCTCGGGTTCACTTCCAAGATTGGCAATTAATTTTACTGGCTGCAGATTACAGGTATGGCCACACCCCTATTGGGTATGGTGACCTCCCTGAATCCCGCTGGCAGCAACTACTTGTGAGGGAGATAGTTGGGAACTACCAGAGGCATGCCAGTCTCTGTTTGGGGGATATCTTTTTGTTTCCCCTGTATGTGGCTCATAACTCCGTTTCTGCGGACCTTGCTCCCAATGTCGTGTGTCGTGTCGTCTAGGGGTTTGGTATGAGTTTCGTGGATTCTTTACTCTACAATCTCGTGCCATGTGTCCCTGTTTGTGACAAGAATAACAAGTAACCATACTTGACTTACCCACAGGATTTGGTGATACAAACAAAGGCTGCCTTGTGGTCAGAGCCTGTATACTTACTGACATTAATTTGTCACCTTGTTGTTCCCTGTGTCTGGTGATGTTTCTGTCGTGATCAATAGCAGCCTCTCTCAAAGTAGCCACAGACAGACCTCGCCAACATGGTTGCGTGGTCTGTACCCTAGTCTTCAATGACTCTTTTAAACCATCCATCAGTACCGATACTGCTACTTCCCGATGGTTTGTGTCTGTTTTAATGTCCTCTATGCCTGTGTATTTTGCCATTTCTAATAATGCTCTGTGAAAATACTCTGCAGCTGTCTCTGACTCCTTCTGTTTAATGGAGAATATCTTATTCCATTTAGCTACTGCTGGGAAATACTCTTTTAGCTGCAAGTTTATTCTTTTCACATTATCTTGGTTGTACACATCTGTAAGAGGTACATCATGACCTAGTCCGCAATCAGCTAAAAATTGAGTTGCGTCGACATTTGAGGGTAAACATGCTCTCAGCAATATCTGCCAGTCTTTATTGTTGGGCTCTACAGTGTTACCTAAGTCTCTGATGTATTTTTGACTGGCAACTAAGTCTTTTCTAGGGTCAGGAAATTCAGACACTATGGTCCTTAATTCCATTTGGGAAAATGGAGTGTACATGGCAATGTTCCTAATGGGAGTGGCTCCTGATGCGTCTGTTTTCCCATTTGGCACTGCTATTACTCTAACAGGTGTAATTCTAACAACCTCATTCTGTGTAGATTCTACAGGCTGTGGTGAAATAGTTTCAGCATAATGCATGGTGCCGTACTTACCAGTTGATACGACCTCACCTATCCCTCCGCTAGGGGCCTTTACTAATCTCGTGGGTGGAGCTGTGCCTACTGTGGTCTCTGCTATGGTGGCTGCTAGAGAGAGCGCTGAAATCGTTGCCGATTCGTCCTCTTGATCACACTCCTGAGGAAAGTTCAAAACAGGGTACAACTTGCACGGGTTAATACTTGCATGGGTTAATGGGTTAACATTATCATTAACATTTACACAGTTACTAAGTGATTTTGTGTTACACCTTAGTGCGTCTTTCTCCGCAATCAACTTCTCTCCTGATATGTATGGTGGCGGCGGGGCCGTGGCAATCAGTTTTCTGTTAGAGCCAGATCCCGCCGCCTGAGCCAAACCTCTCTGTATCTCACCTTCCTGTTGCCACAACTGTAAATAATCATAATGCTGGATTCGTCTCTTTGTTGATTTTATGAGACATATCCTCCTCCTTAAATTTTGTAACACTTCTGAGCTGAAGCTCCCTACTCTTGGGAATTTCTCCCCGTCATGTACAGTCATTCTCTCCCATTCATCACATAAAGTTTCTGTGTGACTTCCATATTTCTCACACATTATATACCTGGCCGACCCAATTGGCCGGACCACTGAATCAACCCGAACCGAGGTTGATCGCCCCCTACCTGAACAAGTGGCCCCCATAGTTCGAAAGTGTTGCTTTATTTAGCCAACCCTTTACGCAAAACCAAATGCCAAAAATAGGCTGACGGTGGCGGTTTACCGAGTACCCAACTCACTCGCCCACGCCGACCAATACGACCTGATCACACCGATATGGTGCTGGCGTACTCGACCTAGGGCCCCTGCGACCTGAACCTCTATTTACTGGAACCTGCGAGGGTTATCCGAAGAACACTTACTCTTTCCAGTAACTATTGGTTGCTGGATAGTTCCTGAGTGAGCAGCGAACTTCCCTTAAAATAAAAAAATTACACAAATCACGTTAGAGTGTACAGATAGCGTTTGTGACCCCTTTACTCTAATGGTATTAGGTCAGATTACTAACTACTGCACACACTTACGTGCGGTCCAGTCGTTCAGTACACAAACAACTAAGCTTATGTACGGAAAGACCAATGGAATCGAAACTTACGACTGCGAATTCCTTCAGCCAGAGCTTATATGGCCTATATGGGTGTTGCACCAACCCTTTTCGGTGTTGTGCCTGTGAACTGTATAGCGGACTTCCTTGTCGGCTGTACCTGGACCTCCTGGTCTGTTATGACCTCCTGGTCTTGTTACAGTATGACCTCCTGGTCTGCTATACTCTAATGCTCAAAATTGTATTTAACCAGAGATGCCTCCCTAGCCACCGTGCACGTCACTTACACGCATGTACCTCACGAGTACTCGACTTTTCTTGTGGTTCAACCTTTAAAAATTGTAAAAACACTCACTCATCACATGTACACTTTTGTTTCTATTTCTATTTCTGCGCAGAAATTTTTCTTCAGATCAGGTGTGTTACCAATTAGGAGCAGGATCTGTTAACTAAATTTCGGACACCCAAAAATAGACTTGCGTTATTTCTCGCCTCGCGTTATTTATCGCTTTGCGTTAAAAATCAACTTATCGTGACTTGAGCTACGTGGGCGTAACCGGACGCTCCGTTGCGTAACGTACGCTGCGTGCGTCGGCCTTTGGATTGCGTACGCAAGTCTTTGTTAGAGACACGTATACGCAAAGCAAAGATCCACCGTAACACAATTTATACTTTTATCAATGTAGATGATCCTTGATCATCTACCACACAAACACACTGACTTCGCCTTATCTCCCAGGCGAAACTGTGTGTTTGTCTATCTTTTAACTATATTACCTTTACTCTTAAACTATGAAATAACGGCAACTCTCTTTTAGCACTTCTATCAACTATAAAAACTGGCAGACAGGAGAGTGATATACGAAAATGAAAAAGAAAAAGAAATGCAGATATATATATGTGTGCGTGCGTGTGTACGCAAGACAGAAAAATAAACAGTTTTAAAAGACACTAGCGTTTTGTTCTTACCTCCGGTTCCCGGATTCCTTCAGCACTCTTTACCTAAGCGAAGCAGACGCTTATCCTGTCAGCACTACGAGGGATACAACCTCCCGCCCTTTGCTGAGGGATAATGTCTGCTGATCTACCTAGTGCAGATATGTGAAGGACGGGCGAGCCGCCAATTGATAAAGCTGAATATTTATCATATATAAAACACCTTAAGAGGTCTAAGAACACTGTACGCTATCTACGTAAGAAGTACCGTAAGGGTACGCAAGTTGTGTAGCGATCGCTCAACCGTAGTCGAGACGCTCAAGCGTCACGTTCGCTTACGGCCCAGTGATCACAGGCAGGCACGCTATTGGCTGCCGACTAACGTGATGATTCGCTATAGCGTAGCGTACGCTCGGGACCACGAGGAGATCACCAGCGGTGCAGACGCTTACAACGTTAAACCTTTATATCTATACCTTTAACGATGAGATACACAGTATACCTTAGTGTAGAGACAGAGTGTAAGTGCAACCTGGTGTAACCTGATTAACTACAAAGCTGCTTGAGCGTCACCGACGCTCAGAGAATACTTAACCCTTATAAAGAATACACAGATACCTGGGCTTAGGGTCCGAAACCTATTATATGTATTATAACTATTATACTTGCAAAAGGAATCACAGTACAAATGATACACTACAATATAACATAAACCAACTAACCAGATAAACCACACAGGAAATACAATACAATACAATTAAAGGAAAATACGAGAGAAAGAGTAGAGAGAGAGAGAGAGAGATGGCTCACAGTAAGACAATATGATTACGGAGAAAACTTACGCACAAGGGGAACGATCGCATGCGCCTCGATATCCAGCTCCCGATTATCAGCAATGAGAACCGTTGAAGAGAGAGAACTGGATACGGTCGGCCTGCCTATTTATGCCCCACACACAATACAATTCAATGGTCCCTACAATCTCATTGTTCATTGGACATAGGAATTCGGCTTCGCATTATAACAAAAGGTCATAGGTTGATTCATACAGGTGGGCTGTGACTATTTCCAACTGCTCAGGTGGGAGGGAAACTGGGTTTCCCGCCGCATGGGTAATAAAGTGCAAATAAAGTAAATGTTCATAAACTTCTTATGTCCATAACTATTCGCACGAGCGATTGATCTGCTTCAAACCAACACCGGAATATTTCTAATTAAATATTCTTCCGATGGATACTAAACACCACTGTATTACTCCTGTCTGACCCTTCGTATCAAACAAAGAGGGATTCCTCTGTTCATAAACATTCTATATTAACCAAACTTTCAGAATCTATCAAAGGGACCATGATCTACAAAATACATTATTACTGAAAATATGTTACGATTGAGTCGCACGCTACAACCACATAAACTCTACCGTAAATACGCATACCATGTGCCTGCGGGTGCCCGCGACTGTGAGTATGCGCACGTACGGGAGAGCGTACGCATGCGCAGCACGGACCTGTGTGAGGTGCAAATATGGTAGTGTGCATAGAGATATTTTTCTGACTTTGACACATGAAGAGAAACCGCCCGAAGGCGTGACCACGACAACTTGAGTAAAAGTCAATGATATTTATTTATGACAAACTCCATGCATCACAGTAGCAGTAAAAAGTAACATAAAAATCAGCAGAGAAATAATAATACAGTTCCTGGGTACTACAGGGTGGCAGGGGCCACAGAGCTCTGGTGGTATGAGACAGTTCTTATTATCTGCAAGTTGGAAAGTCCTTACCAGGCTCAACTGTAGCAATGAGGAAAGCCCAGGGTCGTACCAGCTGGTGTTCCAGGGAAAGCTGGACTGCTGTAGATAAAATGCTGCTGTGGGTACTGGTTAGAACCAGACAGGTGTTGGCACGGAGTGGATACTGGCTGGAACCAGTTAAATAATAAATAAAGCTTGAGAGCGATGCAATGTAGATGAAATGTAGAATTTGAGAGCGGAGAAATAATAATACCGGTGGAGAGTGGTAAACTGCAGAAAGGACACCGGCCCTTTAAGAGAAGCTGTACACTGCTGGAAGCTGAGCTGGAAGCAGGTGATGTTGTAGCTGGAAACAGGTGAGTCCAGAATGGATCGGAGAGTCAGGCTACACCGCAGATGGAATGCTGGTGCGGGTCTCTATAGCAGAAGTCTGGAGACAGGAGCTGGAACCTGAAAGACATTCACAGAAGAGAGACAAACTGGAACTAGGTTTGACAACCAAAGCACTGACGCCTTCCTTGCTCAGGCACAACCTATTTATACCTGCAGCAAGGAAGGCATTGGCTAGGCAATTATGCAAATTAATAATACTGACAACGGATTGGTAGGAAAGATCAGCTGACAGAATCCAAGATGGCTGCGCCCATGCAGACACTTGGAGGGAAGTTTGGATTGTAAACCATGTGGTCTGGAAAACAGTAATGGCGGCGCCGGCCACCGGAGATAGGAGACGCCAGGCTGACAGATGCACATCCGACCACGCGGACACAGCGGCTGACGTAATCGCCACTCTGAATGCAGAAGCTCAGGGACGGCGGCGGAGGCCGCGGGAGACGCCATGCCAGATGTATAAGGCGTTACTGTGACTGCGTCCAGAGAGACAGGAGAGGATGCGGGAATGTGCACATCAGGATAACAGATGGGATCCGGTCCTGGAGCGCTGAGCCAGCCTTAGGAGGCATCTGATAGGTAAGAAATGGCGTCCAGATACCCGGATCGTGACAGCAACCCCCCCCTTTAGGAGTGGCCCCAGGACACTTCTTTGGCTTTTGAGGAAACTTGGAATGGAATCTCCGGACCAAGGCAGGAGCATGGACATCAGAAGCATTGGTCCATGAACGTTCCTCAGGGCCATAACCCTTCCAGTCAATAAGATACTGAAGTTGACCGCAACGGTGACGTGAGTCCAGGATCTTGGCTACTTCATACTCAACGCCTCGTTGAGTTTGGACTTTCGAAGTTGGAGGAAGTGAGGAATGAAACCGATTCAAGATTAGCGGTTTCAACAGGGAAACATGGAATGTCCTGGGTATTTTTAAGAAGGGAGGCAACTGGAGTCTGTAAGCAACAGGATTGATGACTTGATCAATTTTAAAAGGACCGATGTAGCGAGGTGCAAACTTCATACTGGGAACTCTTAACCTCAAATTCTTCGTGGATAACCATACCCGATCACCCACCTTGAGAGCAGGAACTGCTCGACGCTTCTTATCCGCAAACTTCTTGTACCTGAACGATGCATTGAGCAGAGCTGATCGTACGCTCTTCCAGATATTGGCAAACTGATTCAAGGTTATATCCACTGCGGGAACAGAAGTTGCTGGAAGCGGTTGGAACTCAGGGACTTTAGGGTGGAATCCAAAGTTGGTGAAGAATGGTGTTGAAGAAGATGAAGAATGATACTGGTTGTTATGACAGAACTCGGCCCAGGGAAGTAATTGAACCCAGTCATCTTGAGAGGAGGACACATAGATGCGGAGGAAGGACTCCAAGTCCTGATTCACCCTCTCAGTTTGACCATTGGTCTGAGGATGGTAAGCCGTGGAAAACTTTAGCTTGACTTGGAGGGCTTGACATAAACTTCGCCAGAATTTGGCTGTGAATTGAACTCCTCGATCTGAGATAATTTCTTCTGGAAGACCGTGGAGTCGAAAGATTTCTTGTATGAATACTTGAGCCAACTTGGAAGCTGACGGAAGACCGGTGAGAGGAATGAAGTGTGCCATCTTGGTGAACCGGTCAACTACCACCCAGATGGTATTAAACTTGTTGCACATGGGCAAATCTGTAATAAAATCCATCGACAAATGGGTCCATGGTCGACGGGGAACAGATAGTGGAACCAGTTGCCCCGCAGGCGACTGGCGGGATACTTTATGTTGAGCACACTTTGGGCAAGATGCAATAAACTCCAAAACGTCCTTTTTCAGAGTTGGCCACCAATAGGACCTAGAGATAAACTCCAGGGTTTTTTGGATACCTGTATGTCCGGCAAAGCGGGAAGCATGGGCCCAATGCATGAGCTTCTTCCTTAGTGTCGGCTTCACAAAACTTTTCCCTGATGGGGGCGTAGAGTCCATCCCTACCGTGGAGAATGCCAACGGACTTATAATAGGATGCTTGTCTGAAGACTCTGACTCATTTTCTTGCTCCCATGAGCGGGAAAGGGCATCGGCCTTGCGATTCTGAGAGCCCGGACAGAACTGGAGTTTAAAGTCGAACCTGGAAAAGAAAAGTGCCCATCTGGCCTGACGAGGGTTGAGACATTGTGCGCCTTTCAGATATAGAAGGTTCTTGTGGTCTGTAAGGATGGTGATTGAATGAGAAGCTCCCTCCAACAGATATCTCCACTCCTCTAGAGCGAGCTTGATGGCTAGCAACTCCTGGTCGCCAATGGCATAGTTGCGCTCCGCTGGGGAGAACTTCCGTGAGAAGAAACTGCAAGGATGTAAATGGCCATCTTTAGCCCTCTGAGATAACACCGCTCCTACTCCAACGGAGGAGGCATCCACCTCTAGGATGAAAGGAGAGTCGATGTCAGGCTGTTTCAGGACAGGCGCAGAGATGAACCTCTGTTTTAAAAGATGAAAAGCTTGCATGGCTTCTTCAGACCACTTGGACGGGTTAGCACCCTTCTTGGTGAAAGCAGTAATAGGCGCCACAATGGTGGAAAAGTCTCGTATAAACTTTCGGTAATAATTGGCGAACCCTAAGAACCTCTGGACCCCTTTGAGGGTTAAGGGTACCGGCCAATTCTGGATTGCTTGTAGTTTCTCAGGATCCATCTCTAGTCCGGAACCGGACACAATGTACCCTAGAAACGGAATGGACTTGACTTCAAAGACGCATTTCTCTAATTTGCAATAGAGATGATTGACACGGAGACGGGACAGAACCTCCTTTACCCAAAAACGATGTTCCTCTAAATTGTTAGCAAAAATGAGGATATCATCTAGATAGACCACGACATGACGGTATAGAATGTCTCTGAAGATCTCATTGACGAAATGCTGGAAGACAGCTGGAGCATTGCTCAATCCGAAGGGCATGACGAGGTACTCATAATGTCCGTCACGGGTGTTAAATGCGGTCTTCCACTCGTCACCCTCACGGATCCGGATGAGATTGTATGCACCTCTCAAGTCCAGCTTTGTAAAGATGGTAGCTCCGCTAACTCTGTCAAAGAGCTCAGTAATCAGGGGTAAAGGATAGCGGTTCTTGATGGTAATGTCGTTCAAACCTCTGTAGTCGATGCACGGCCGCAGACCACCATCTTTCTTTTTTACAAAAAAGAAGCCTGCGCCGGCTGGAGAAGAAGAAGGTCGAATGAACCCCTTTGCTAGGTTCTCTTTAATGTATTCCTCCATAGAATGCGTCTCGAGCAGAGACAACGGATAAGTTCGGCCTCGAGGTGGAACCTTCCCTGGAACGAGATCAATCGGGCAGTCCCATTCTCTATGAGGAGGAAGGATATCAGCAGAAGCTTTACTGAACACATCCGTGAAATCTTGATATGGAGGAGGTGGAACATCAGACGACCTGGGGGAGGAAGAACAGACAGGCAACACTTTAAACAAACATGTCTCAGCACAGGAGGGACCCCATGCCAGGATTTGCGTAGTCGTCCAATCAATTGTAGGATTGTGAAGACGGAGCCATGGAAGGCCCAGGACCACAGGATGTGTGGCTCTTGGAATCACTAAAAGTGAAATAAGTTCGGAATGAAGAACTCCCACTCTCAGACGAACTGGTAGAGTCCTTAGAGCAATAACTGTATCAAAAATTTTACTGCCATCCACGGCAGTTAAGGAAAAGGAGGAAGGAAGTCTCTCGGTGGGTAGGGACCACCGTTTAACATAGGCTTCGGTAATAAAGTTCCCAGCTGCTCCGGAATCCAGGAGGGCAATGACGTTCTGATAACGTTGAGCAACTTGAAGCGAGACTGGGAGATTACAATCTTGAGGAGATGGAGAGGAGATCATTACTCCTAGCCGGCCCTCTCCTTGGCGAGCTAGGATTTGAAGTTTCCCGGACATTTGGGACAGGCATGAATAGTGTGAGACGGGGCTGCACAATACAGACAGAGAGACTCGGAGAGACGTCTTCGGCGCTCAGCAGGAGTTAAACGGGAACGGCCAATTTGCATGGGTTCATCTTTAGTTGGTGACAGTTGGCGAGGAGGAGGAGCAGAAGATTTTGGAGCAGATGATCTTCCACGCTCAGTTGCTCTCTCTCTGAAACGTAAGTCAACTTTTGTACAAAGTGAGATTAGCTCATCTAACTTGGAGGGTAAGTCTCTGGTAGCTAACTCATCTTTAATACGCTCGGATAAACCATGCCAGAATGCAGCATACAGGGCCTCGTCGTTCCATGCCAGTTCAGATGCCAGGATCTGGAACTGTATAAGATATTGTCCTACAGTATGTGATCCCTGGCGTAAACGGAGAATCTCAGACGAAGCTGAAGTTACCCGGCCTGGCTCGTCGAAGATGCGCCTGAATGTTGACACGAATGCAGTGTAAGAATATAGCAGGGTGTCGGACCTCTCCCATAACGGTGATGCCCAGTCAAGGGCTGAGCCACTGAGAAGTGAGATGATGTAGGCAATTTTTGTACGGTCACTGGGAAAATTGCCAGGTTGTAGCTCAAACTGAATCTCACACTGGTTGAGAAATCCCCTGCAGAATCTTGGAGATCCGTCAAATTTTGCTGGCGTTGGAAGATGAAGACGTGGAGCAGAAACGGGTAAGGTGGGTGGGGTTATAGTTGGAGTCACTGTGGTTGACGCCCCAGATGCGCCTGATCCACGGAGAGTTGTCTGAATCCCATCCAGCCGAGTAGAGAAATCCTGGAGACAGCGGATGATGTGGCCCTGTGCAGCCTCCTGATGTTCAAGTCGGGCTGCCAGTTCTTGCATCGGCCTGGCCGCTTGATCCTGGTCTCCGGCTGGATTCATTTGGTCAGTGCTTACTGTCACAACTGAGGGCCTGAGCTGACGGAAGGCAGCCTCAGTTGTAGGGGCTGAGATGTACCGGAACCTGGGAGGTTGTATCAGACCCCTGGACATGTAAGTAACATGAAGAGAAACCGCCCGAAGGCGTGACCACGACAACTTGAGTAAAAGTCAATGATATTTATTTATGACAAACTCCATGCATCACAGTAGCAGTAAAAAGTAACATAAAAATCAGCAGAGAAATAATAATACAGTTCCTGGGTACTACAGGGTGGCAGGGGCCACAGAGCTCTGGTGGTATGAGACAGTTCTTATTATCTGCAAGTTGGAAAGTCCTTACCAGGCTCAACTGTAGCAATGAGGAAAGCCCAGGGTCGTACCAGCTGGTGTTCCAGGGAAAGCTGGACTGCTGTAGATAAAATGCTGCTGTGGGTACTGGTTAGAACCAGACAGGTGTTGGCACGGAGTGGATACTGGCTGGAACCAGTTAAATAATAAATAAAGCTTGAGAGCGATGCAATGTAGATGAAATGTAGAATTTGAGAGCGGAGAAATAATAATACCGGTGGAGAGTGGTAAACTGCAGAAAGGACACCGGCCCTTTAAGAGAAGCTGTACACTGCTGGAAGCTGAGCTGGAAGCAGGTGATGTTGTAGCTGGAAACAGGTGAGTCCAGAATGGATCGGAGAGTCAGGCTACACCGCAGATGGAATGCTGGTGCGGGTCTCTATAGCAGAAGTCTGGAGACAGGAGCTGGAACCTGAAAGACATTCACAGAAGAGAGACAAACTGGAACTAGGTTTGACAACCAAAGCACTGACGCCTTCCTTGCTCAGGCACAACCTATTTATACCTGCAGCAAGGAAGGCATTGGCTAGGCAATTATGCAAATTAATAATACTGACAACGGATTGGTAGGAAAGATCAGCTGACAGAATCCAAGATGGCTGTGCGCATGCAGACACTTGGAGGGAAGTTTGGATTGTAAACCATGTGGTCTGGAAAACAGTAATGGCGGCGCCGGCCACCGGAGATAGGAGACGCCAGGCTAACAGATGCACATCCGACCACGCGGACACAGCGGAGGCCGCGGCTGACGTAATCGCCACTCTGAATGCAGAAGCTCAGGGACGGCGGCGGAGGCCGCGGGAGACGCCATGCCAGATGTATAAGGCGTTACTGTGACTGCGTCCAGAGAGACAGGAGAGGATGCGGGAATGTGCACATCAGGATAACAGATGGGATCCGGTCCTGGAGCGCTGAGCCAGCCTTAGGAGGCATCTGATAGGTAAGAAATGGCGTCCAGATACCCGGATCGTGACAGTTGTGTTGAATTTCCTAAAATCACATTGGTTTGAGCCACTTCAGACCGTGGAGTTGAAATACCTCACGTGGAAAGTGGTCATGCTTTTGGCCTTGGCTTCGGCTAGGCGTGTGTCAGAATTGGCGGCTTTGTCATGCAAAACCCCCTATCTGATCTTCCACATGGACAGGGCAGAATTGAGGACTCGTCCCCAATTTCTCCCTAAGGTGGTATCAGCGTTTCATTTGAACCAACCTATTGTGGTGCCTGCGGCTACTCGGGACTTGGAGGCTTCCAAGTTGCTGGACGTAGTCCGGGCCCTGAAAATCTATGTTTCCAGGACGGCTAGAGTCAGAAAAACTGACTCGCTGTTTATCCTGCATGCACCCAACAAGCTGGGTGCTCCTGCTTCTAAGCAGACTATTGCTCGCTGGATCTGTTGCACGATTCAACTTGCACATTCTGCGGCTGGACTGCCGCATCCTAAATCAGTCAAAGCCCATTCCACGAGGAAGGGGGCTCTTCTTGGGCGGCTGCCCAAGGGGTCTCGGCATTACAACTTTGCCGAGCTGCTACCTGGTCGGGGTCAAACACGTTTGCAAAATTCTACAAGTTTGATACCCTGGCTGAGGAGGACCTTGAGTTTGCTCATTCGGTGCTGCAGAGTCATCCGCACTCTCCCGCCCGTTTGGGAGCTTTGGTATAATCCCCATGGTCCTTACGGAGTACCCAGCATCCACTAGGACGTCAGAGAAAATAAGATTTTACTCACCGGTAAATCTATTTCTCGTAGTCCGTAGTGGATGCTGGGCGCCCGTCCCAAGTGCGGAATTCTGCAATACTTGTATATAGTATTGCTTAACTATAGGGTTTTTTGTTCTGAGCCATCAGTTTAATGAGACTCAGTTGTTGTTCATACTGTTAACTGGGTATAATTATCACAAGTTGTACGGTGTGATTGGTGTGGCTGGTATGAGTCCTACCCTGGATTCCAAATCCTTTCCTAGTAATGTCAGCTCTTCCGGGCACAGTTTCCCTAACTGAGGTCTGGAGTAGGGGCATATGCATACAGGACTCTGCATTACATCTCAGGTATCAGCACGGGGGTAATTATTACCGTTTGCTTTGCTTTTAATAATTTCATATTGTGGAGCCATCTGTGGACATTATATATGATTCCACACTGGGACGCCAGTGTCAGAATCAATTGTTGTTCTCTGTAGAGAGCTTCTTTTACTTAAGATATCTGATCTGCATTTTAGATACATTGTATGCTGTTTAAACAGCACGTTTATAAAGCCTAATACAGTGTTTCTGTTTATATATACAAGAGGTGAAAACCTCTGGTTTTTAAATTGCCATATATATATATATGTATTGTTTGTTCTATATATTTTGTTTTGTGTCATTTATTGTTTGACAAAATATTTTTTATTTAAAAAAGGTCAAGCATCATTGAGTCAATCATTCTACTTGCTAGACTGCACTTAATTAATCAATTAATTCATTCTAAGTGATTTTTGGTGCGCAGAGCATTTTTTCTCTTTTCTTGTGCTTCAATTAGTTGTTCAGCCTAACCAGCTGTTTTGCTCAGCAGCCCATTAGGTCACGATTTTTATTGATTACCATTTGGTAAATTATCACCATATATTGTATTTCAGCGCCAGATATATATACAGTTTGAGATCTATCTCTAGCTGTATGTGTTTATAATTTTTCACACATAAAGGGAGTAGCCAGTGCACACCAGATGTAGTACCTAATCTTTTCTTTAGAGAGCCCAGTCTCCTGCGGAGCCCGTCTATTCCCCATGGTCCTTACGGAGTACCCAGCATCCACTACGGACTACGAGAAATAGATTTACCGGTGAGTAAAATCTTATTTTTTACCCACAAATATCCTCCTACATGCCAGTAGTAGTACTACAGAATCCTACAGTTATTTGAATCGGCCCCTGTCATATTTCCCCAACTGAATGTTGGTGCAAAGCAGGGAGGGGTTGGATTGTATATCACTTTGGCATTAAAGTGATTTCAGTCACAAATTGTGTAGTTAACACCAGTCAGGTGCAGTGGCGGATCTAGACTTAACTTTTAGGGGGGGCGGTTTAAGAATCATGACTCCTCCCCCTAATCATAGCCCCTCCCACTTAGTAATGCCCTTCCCGTTCGCTTCTAAATTTCCTATTGTTGCCATTACTAATAAAATGTTGCCAGTTAGTGGAGAGAACCCTGCGCACTGGTGATACAGACTGGCGAATCGCCATTCCTTCCATCAGGGGTGGTAGAGGCTAAGACAGTAGGGCATTTTAAACATGCATGGTGATAAAGCTAAATATTTATCTTATTTAAAACCCTTTAAGAGGCCTAAGAACACTGTACGCTATTGACGTATGGAGTACCGTAAGGGTATGCACGTTGCGTAGCAATCGCTTAGCCGAGGTCGAGACGCTCAAGCGTCACGTTCGCTCACGGCCAAGAGATCACAGGCAGGCACACTATTGGCTGCTGACTAACGTAATGGTTCGCTATAGCATGGCGGACGCTCGGGACCACGAGGAGATCACCAGCGGCGCAGACGCTCGCAATGTTAAACCTTTGTATCTAAACCATAAACATATCAAGCCAATCGTTATGATAACACCTAAGATACATAGGAGAAACTTCCCAACATCCATTATGACTCCTTGAGCCCATTCTCCTAAACCAGAGAACCAATTTCGCGGGTTCAACCATGACACCCAACCAGTCAGCTCATTACTCACAGCAGCAAGGGTGAGATTGTGTCTCCTGCTAAATTCCCACTTCAATTGGAGAATATCGTCCATCTTTTGGTCTATGACCTCGACCGGGTCCTCGGTACTATTTGTAATATATGTGCAACATTTCACGCCGTACTGTGTTGCCAGTGTGACACAATATCCACCTGTCACTGCCGTGAGATAATTGAGAATCATTCTATGCTGAACCAGTTCTGTTTTATAAGCTTGAAGTTCTCTTCCAGTATACCTAAACGTGTCATCATACATTTCTGTGATATTGTCTAACAAATTTGCGAGCGCAGATATGTATTTATAATTCAACACTCCTCTGGCGGTGCGAGTGATGTCTAACGCGATTAGAAACTGAATCCCGGTGGATTCATGGATCGTGTCAGTGGCCGGATGCTCTGTTCTTTCTATCAGGTGCCGTTTAACTACGTGCTCGTAATGGGTATGAGTATAAGGAGCTTGGGCAACACGGTGTATATCTTTCATTTTGGCATGTGATACAGTCATTACTTCAGGCAGTACTTTTCCAATATAACACAATCCTTCAGAGTTTGGGGCAAGCCACTTATACGCCTTCCTCCCGCATATGAAGTATGCATCATCGGGGAGAACATATGGGACGGAGTAGGACATAACCATATTACACATCTTCCATGTGAAATCTCCTAACCCTAATGCTCCCATCTGTTTAGTACACGTATCAGTTTGTACGATATGTGCGCAGTATCCTGGTGATACCTCTCCAACTCTCGTAATCCTACTTCCTAGGGTATACCTATATCGGAAAGATTTTTCTCTACTGGCTATGTGGCGTATAAGCTCTGTATCTGTCGGCATTCTATCTGCTCTATATGAAAAGGTCATGGTTTGGTTACTCCATGACACTTCCCAATTTCCCGGCTTTCGGGGATTGGAGATGTTAAAACATATTAGGGACCTATCCACATGATATTGGTGGAGCTTCAAACTAGGAGGACTGGAGATATTAAACCTCCTGTCCACCGGTCTCCCACCCTTTAGCTCAAGTACCTCCCCTATCGTTAAAGGAAATGGTACTAGTCCTGATTTGCTATGACCTTGAGGTACTTGAGAGCATACCCAACAATCTGTTTGATTTAACACACTACCCACTAAGGAGTGATAGTCACTCAAGGGATGCTGGTCCATGTGGATATTAAAACCGGATTGGCATTTCTTGATGCACCCATCCTCAACTACATTGTCACAGAGCCTACAGATACAGTTTTCTTCAGCTAACAATCCTTCACAATTCCTTCTATGGTCAATGCTATCGGATCGTTTTCTGATACTCACCTTTGCTTGTTGATTATGTTGTTCTCGGAAAACTACGCCTCCATCTCTGTCATCAGAACCCATTCCAGAACCTCTCTCGACCTCCATGGTACTCTCGCCGGAACAGACTGCTCTGGTCAACATCATGGTCAACAGGAAAATCCGGATCACAGTCTCTTGGGGCAAGTCCATCTTATAGGAGGAAACGAAGAAGAATGAGAAGGGGGAAAAATAATTTGAGGGAGGGGGGATGGGAAGTGGAGAAGAACAATAAAAGGGAACAGGGAATCGACAACTGCTTTTGATCTTGTGATTCTCAATGCTCAGGTGCCGCCTCAGTCCTCCTGGAACAGACACTCCAGTGATACAACTTCCTCTACCGTCTGTTCCTTATCACGGGACCTCTCTGGATCAGCAACCTTCTTACAATGGGACGAATGAACCCAAGTCTCTCTCTCGGCAACTTTCAATGCTGTAGTGCTAGTCAATAAGACTTGGTATGGTCCTTCCCATCTGTCAATAAGGCAACCTGAGCGTAGAAAATTCCGTATCATTACATAATCCCCAGGTTCAATGTCATGACAATTACTATCTGGTAAATCAGGAATCACCAACTTCAAATTATCATTTTGATTCCTTAGCTGTTTACTCATGTTAATCAAGTACTTTACAGTCACTTCATTGTTACACTTCAAATCATCCTGAGGGTTAATCATAACATGCGGTTGTCGACCAAACAAGATTTCAAAGGGAGACAGATTAAGAGGGGACCTGGGAGTGGTTCTGATGCTGTACAGTACAATGGGTAGAGCTTCTGGCCATGTCAATCCTGTTTCTGCCATTACTTTGCTCAGTTTATTTTTAATAGTGCTGTTCACTCTTTCCACCTTCGCACTCGCCTGTGGACGGTATGGAGTGTGCAGCTTGCTATCAATTCCCATCAACTTACACATTCCTTGAAAGACATCACCTGTAAAATGGGTACCCCTATCACTTTAGATTATTCTAGGGATACCATATCTACATACAAATTCCTGCACAATTTTCTTAGCAGTAAACATAGCGGTATTTGTGGCCGCAGTAAATGCTTCGACCCAATTTGAAAAAACATCTATACAAACAAGTACATATTTCAAATTTCGACAAGGGGGTAATTGAATGAAGTCAATCTGTATTACCTGAAAAGGACCGCCTGCAGGTGGGATATGAGATGGTTCTGTTGGTATTGCCTTTCCGATATTCTTTCTCAAGCATGTAAGGCATGACATTGCTCTCTTACTTGCATGAGATGAAAATCCTGGGGCGCACCAATATGCTCTTACCAACTTGCACATTCCTTCCTTGCCCAGATGAGTCAGCCCGTGAGCTGCCTCAGCTAAACATGGAAGATATGCTCTGGGGGCCACCGGTTTACCATGTCCATCCGTCCAGAGTCCTGAGGACTCCTGGCCATATCCCTTTGCCTTCCAGACTGCCTTTTCCTGTGTGGAACACAAATTTTGCATTTCACACAACTTCTGTGTGTTGATGGTATTAAATACCATCAGTTGTGTGGTGTCTCTGTCTGTCTGGGGGTACCAGCTGCTAACTTAGCTGCTTCGTCTGCTCGGCTGTTACCAAGTGATACTGGATCTTGGCTATATGTGTGTGCTTTACACTTGATAACAGCCACTCTGTCGGGTTCCTGTATCGCTGTTAGAAGCCTTTTGATGTGAGCTGCATGCGCTACCGGTGTACCAGCTGCCGTCATGAAATTTCTGAGGCGCCATAGGGCTCCGAAATCATGGACTACCCCGAATGCGTATCTAGAGTCGGTGTAGATATTGGCTGATTTGCCCTTAGCCAATTCACATGCTCTGGTTAGGGCGACCAGTTCAGCAACCTGGGCTGAGTGAGGTGGGCCTAGCGGTTCCGCTTCTATGGTGCCTTGGTCATCTACGACTGCGTATCCAGTACACAAGTCTCCCGAGTCTGACTGTCTGTGACAACTACCGTCCGTGTAGAAAGTTAGATCTACATCTTCCAGTGGGTTGTCACTGATGTCAGGCCTTGCGGTAAAATTTTGGGTCAAATATTCCATACAGTCATGTGTGTCCTCCTTTGTATTAAATTCTCCTTCCCCACCACTCTCATCCTCCACCCTTTGTGCCTGTCCAGGCACACCTGGGAGATATGTTGCAGGATTTAATGCACTGCATCTCCTTATGGTGATGTTTACGGGGGCCATTAGTGCCAATTCCCATCTTGTAAACCGCGCTGATGAGACGTGCCTGGTTTGGGCAGAATTTAGCAAGGCTGACACTGCATGTGGTGTATGAATTGTGAGGTTGTGACCTAGCACTACATCTTCGCTTTTCGTTACTAGCAATGCTATCGCAGCAACGCTTCGCAAGCATGTGGGGAGGGATCGCGCTACCGTGTCTAGCTGAGCGCTGTAGTATGCTACTGGCCTGCTGGCATCACCGTGCTTTTGGGTTAAGACGCCTGCCGCGCAACCAGCACTTTCTGTTCCGTACAGCTCAAAGGGTTTCCCATAGTCTGGCATACCTAATGCTGGTGCCTGCGTTAGGCACTGTTTAAGTCTCTCAAATGCCATCTCGGACTCGTCTGTATGTGAAATCCGATCAGGTTTGTTTGAAGAAACCATCTCCTGCAAAGGTAATGCTAGAATGGAAAATCCAGGTATCCAGTTACGGCAATACCCACACATTCCTAAAAATGTTCTGATTTGTTGCTGGGTTTGTGGCAGAGTCATGTCTCTAATTGCTTGAATTCTATCAGCGGTCAGGTGTCTCAGTCCTTGTGTTAGACAGTGTCCCAAATATTTTACCTTAGTTTGGCATAATTGCAACTTGTCTTTGGAAACCTTGTGTCCTGTGTCTGAAAGATGAAATAGTAGCTGTTTCGTATCCTTCAGGGATGCTTCCAATGAATCAGAACACAGTAGTAAATCATCCACGTACTGTATTAATACTGATCCACTCTCTGGTTGGAAAGACTGTAAACAATCATGCAAAGCCTGGGAAAATATACTTGGACTGTCTATGAAACCTTGTGGTAATCGAGTCCATGTGTATTGGACTCCTCTGTATGTGAATGCAAACAAATATTGGCTGTCAGGGTGCAGAGGTACCGAAAAGAAAGCGGAGCAGAGGTCAATAACAGTGAAAAATTTCGCAGTGGGAGGGATTTGCATAAGGATGACAGCTGGATTTGGCACTACGGGGAACTGACTCTCAACTATTTTGTTAATCCCCCTTAGATCCTGCACTAGCCGGTAACCCCTCCCCCCACTCTTTTTCACAGGGAAGATGGGACTATTGGCAGTGCTGGACGTTCTTACCAGAATGCCCTGTTGTAGCAAGCGCTCTATTACTGGGTAAACTCCTAACTCCACCTCTGGCTTCAGAGGGTACTGTGGGATTTTTGGAGCTATCCTACCATCTTTTACTTGCACAACTACCGGAGCTACGTTTGCCATTAATCCAGTGTCCTGTCCATCTTTAGTCCAAAGTGACTCTGGTATCTGGGATGTCATTTCTTCTACTTGGGATGGAGTCCTATTTGTCATAATGGTATGTGACATTAATTTTGATGGGGAGTCTAACATGTCTCGCACTTCCTGAGCGTGATTCTCAGGTATGTCCAAGAATACACCTGCAGGAGTACAATAAATGACGCACCCCATTTTACACAATAAGTCTCTTCCCAGGAGATTAGTCGGTGCCGATGCAGCCAGCAAAAAGGAATGCTTGGTATGTAAAGGCCCTACTGTAATCTCGGCTGGTTTGCTAACAGGGTAGTGCTGGACTACTCCCGTTACCCCTATGGCTGGAATTGTCTTACCAGTGGTTCTCATGCCCACTGTCGAATTTATCACTGATTTGGCCGCCCCTGTGTCTACAAGAAAGTTTAATGATTTACCAGCTACATTGATTGCAATTTCGGGTTCACTTCCAAGATTTGCAATCAATTTTACTGGCTGCAGATTCCAGGTATGGCCACACCCCTATTGGGTATGGTGACCTCCCTGAATCCCGCTGGCAGCAACTACTTGTGAAGGGGTTAAATGGGAACTACCAGAGGCTTGCCAGTCTCTGTTCGGGGGATATCTTTTTGTTTCCCCTGCATGTGGCTCATAACTCCGTTTCTGCGGACCCTGCTCCCAATGTCGTGTGTCGTGTCGTTGTCTAGGGGGTTGATATGAGTTTTGTGAATTTTTCACTCTACAGTCTTGTGCCATGTGTCCCTGTCTATGACAAGAAAAACAAGTTACCACATTTGACTTACCCACAGGGTTTGGTGATTTATACAAAGGCTGCCTTGTGGTCAGGGCCTGTATACTTACGGACATTAACTTATCACCTTGTGACTCCCTGTGTCGGGTGATATTCCGGTCGTGATCAATTGCAGCCTCTCTCAAAGTAGCCACCGACAGACCTCGCCAACATGGTTGCGTGGTCTGTACCCTTGTCTTTAATGTCTCTTTTAAACCATCCATTAGTACAGATACTGCTACTTCTCGATGGTTTATGTTTGTTTTAATGTCCTCTATACCTGTGTATTTTGCCATTTCTAGTAATGCCCTGTGAAAATATTCTGCAGCAGTTTCTGACTCTTTCTGTCTAATGGAGAAAATCTTGTTCCACTTAACTACCGCTGGAAAATACTCCTTTAACTGTAAACTTATTCTTTTTACGTTATCTTTGTTGTACACATCTGTAAGAGGTACATCCTGATCTAATCCACAGTCAGCTAAAAATTGAGCTGCGTCGACATTGGAGGGTAAACATGCCCTCATCAATACCTGCCAGTCTTTGTTATTGGGCTCTAAAGTGTTCCCTAGGTCTCTGATGTATTTCTGGCTAGCAACTAAGTCTTTCCTAGGGTCAGGGAATTCAGACACTATGGTTCTTAATTCCATTCGGGAAAATGGGCTGTACATGGCAATGTTCCTAACAGGTGTGATTCCTGTCGTGTCAGTTTTCCCATTTGGCACTGCTATTACCCTAACAGGATTAAGTTTACTAACATCACTCTGTGTAGGTTCTACAGCCTGTGGTGAAATGGTTTCAGCGTAGTGTATGGTGCCGTACTTACCTGTAGATACGACCTCACCTATCCCTCCGCTAGGGGCTTTTGTTACTAATCTCGTGGGTGGAGCCATGCCTACTGTTGTCTCTGCTATGGTGGCTGCTAGAGAGAGCGCCGATATTGTTGCCGATTCGTCCTCTTGATCACACTCCTGGGGAAAGTTCAAAACAGGGTACAACTTGCACGGGTTAATACTTGCATTAGTTAACTTATTAACATTTACACAGTTGCTAAGTGTTTGTTTGTTACACCCTAATGCGTCATTCTCCGCAACCAATTTCTCTCCTGATATGTATGGTGGCGGCGGGGCCGTCGCTATCAATTTCTTGATAGGATTAGATCCCGCCGCCAGAGCCAATCCTCTCTGTATTTCACCCTCCTGTTGCCATAACTGCAAATAATCATAATGTTGGATTCGTCTCTTTGTTGATTTAATGAGACATATCCTCCTCCTTAAATTTTGCAACACTTCTGGGCTAAAGCTACCTACTCTTGGGAATTTCTCCCCGTCATGCACTGTCATTCTCTCCCATTCATCACATAAAACCTCTGTATGTGAACCATATTTTTCACACATTACGTACCTTGCCGACCCGACTGGTCGGTTTACTGAATCAACCCGAACCGAGGTTGATCGCCCCCTTCCTGAACAATTGGCCCCCATAACTTGCAGGCGTTGCTTTCACCACCTCTGACCTTCAATCAGGGTCTTCAGCGAACCCTTACAAAAACCAAAATGTTCACGATAGGCTGACGGTGGCGGTTTACCGAGTACCCCACTCACTCGCCCACGCCGACCAATACGACCCACACACTGCCTTAGCGCTGGCGTACTCGACCCAGGGCCCCTATGAACCTCTATTTACTGGAACATGCGAGGAATATCCGCAGAACACTTACTCTTTCCAGTAACTATTGGTTGTTGGACAATTCCTGAGTGACCAGCGAACTTCCCTTCAAAAAAAATGAAAAATTACACAAATCACATCAGAGTGTACAAATAGTTTTATGACCGGGTTCGTACACAAATGGTACTGGTCAGATTAACTAATGTACACAATTACGTGCGGTACAATCGTTCAGCACATAAGCAACTAATCTTATGTGCTGAGCGACCAGTGGAATCGAAAATTTCGGCTGCGAATTCCTTCAGCCCGAGCTTTATTGGCCTATATGGGTTTTGCACCAACCCCCTGGGTTGTGCCCTTTTCTCTTATTTATGGCAGACTTCTTAGTCTGCTGTACCTGGACCTCCTGGTCTGTAGTATGACCTCCTGGTCTACTATACTCTACTGCTCAAATTTTATGTTTAACCAGAGATGCCTCCCTAGCCACCATGCACGTCACTTACATGTATGTACCTCTGCGAGAACTCGACTTCTTGTGGTTCAACCTCAAAAATTGTATAAACTTAAAAACACTCACTCATCACATGTACACTTTTTGTTTCTATTTCTATTTCTGCGCAGAAATTTTCTTTAAACCAGATGTGTTGTGAATTTGGAGAAGGATCTGTTAATCTAAATTTCGAACACTAAAATAGACTTGCGCTACTTACCACGTTGCCACCTTTCCGCCTGTTGCAATAACACTATCGTGTGATTTTGAGTTACGTGGGCGTACCCGGACGCTCCGTTGCGTAATTTACGCTGCGTGCGTCGGCCTTTGAGTTGCGTACTGTTGAATTCTCTTGGTTAACTAAATTAACCATCTTGTTGCTGTTTGGGTTGTTAGGTAAAATTAATGAATTGAAAATGGATTTATAAAAATCAATTATTATTTATTCAACGGGCCACGCCCGTATACAGGGAAGAGGGACATCCTCTCGTCCTGTGTCAAATCATTTAACAACAACATACACATATCAACAATGAGTTTTATATAATACAAAGTAACGCCCATTTTGTATATCCCTCCCCTATGATTTCATACTTCTGGAATACAATGTTAGGCAATAGAGTTATGCAATATTGGGACAATTATCAAGAATACTAAAATGATACTCGTGATCGTCAACTGTGTTCATATTAGGAATTACATCTGGTCTCTATGAGCTTTTAGAAAGTGCGTATGTGGAAACAATACTTAGCCAACAAAGTTGTTTTTCTCTCAGGGTGTGTATAAAGTTCAATATGAATTTGCTATATCATCTAGCTAGAATCAAAATGGATTCTGTTATGCTTTCATATTATACTAGTGAATATGAGAACCCTTTGCTTATTGAATGCCCTGTGATTATTGCGTGTATACATAATATACGTACTATCCCGTAGTGCACACACATAACTGTTAGGCCTTCAGCAGGTTGCCTCAGTCCCAGTATTCGACAGCTCCACCCTTTGATCAGGGACATTATCCATGTGCCCTGTCATCTCAGGAGAATTTCTGGGAACGTATAGTTCGCTAATAATCATTTCATGTAGTATTGCTATTCTGCGTTTGACAGTAGCCTTCTAACTACAACATATGCCGCACCTGTATGCGGTGAACATCAAATGAATGTCTATAATCACATCGGGGTGGGTACCAAAGAATAGACCTCATCACAGAATACATCATCACATACAATCACATACAATATACTTAAAAAACATTTTCCTAATCCTGAAAATTGAATACTAGGATTTAAACATTTATCTTTTCCAGTCCATATAATAATGCCTTGGTTAAAGTTCTTTTTTTTTTTATCATGGGCCTCCTTTATATACTTGGCATTACACGTATCAGGATCCGTAATGTCTTTGGTCAAATAAGCACAGCATTGAGCTTAAAGTGCTGTTTCCGGACAGCAACAATATCCTCCAATTTGTGGTATTAAAAAATGTAGAACAATATGGTATCGTAATAGTTCATGTCCAATGTCCTGGAATCATCACAAATGTCCACAGTTCTGGAATATCCTATCATAAAGATCAATCATGTTATCAATAATTTAATTGAAATAAAACGCCAACTTCCAGTTGATTAATCATACGACTTCATTAGCCATAGGAGAACTTATTAGCCACCTTTACCACTTCGAGGTTTTATTGATACTCTGGTGGCAGGAACATGTTTCCTGATTACTGAGTCAATTACTCTTTTTAGGAATAGTTCATCCTGCAAGAAAACTTTTCTCAAGTTAATATATGTTTTTGTATAAAATTGCTAAATCAATCTTCTTAAATACCAAACATTTTTTTAGAATTAATAGGTAACCAATTATATATATCATATCCTAAAGACATGGTGACAACTACCATTCCCCGTTATGTATGATATCTTCTTTTAACCTTTGAATCTACTCCTAGTAAAATACATATTACATCATAAACCTTAATGAACATCATATGTAACCATTACTATATATATACCTAACTCATTATATCTAGCACATCTAGAAACCTTAGGTTAGTATATTGTAACAATCCTTTCACATTCCCTTAAATCAACCTTTTCTATCTACATAAGATCATTTTTTTATTTTATTTTTTATTTTTTTTATTATTGACCTATTTTATTTCCACTAACTGAAATACACCCGATATGTGTAGCTAATATTATCACCAGTGGTTATTTCTTGAGATACTGTTGTATCTATACACATGTACCGTGTTTCACTATTATCACGACTCTATAAAGTTTTGGTAATCACATCAAATGTAACCTGCATAGAGAACTTTGGCCTGCTAGTGTCTATGTATACATATCTAACAATTATAATATTCTTAAATAATTATTAGCAATACAATTTATATAGCTGCAGTACTTAAAATCTTTCCAACAATTAATGGTATTGCTGGACTGGATACTCCTCAGAATAATATCCTAAATTATTTAAATTATCCATGCATTAATCTATATATCTGTCTTCAAGTGGAGTATAATACTCACAACCACGTTTTTCAAAGTGTGTGTTCGTTACACCGGTCATAAATCTCTCTGGATTTCCTGCTTAGAAAAGAAAAGAGGAAGGAAGGGTCTTATTGAAATAATTCCCATCCACAATAATGGATGAGTACTCATACCTACACCACACGTTTGCTCGCTCTCTCTTCAAAGAAAAATAAATAAATTAAGTCCTAATGCTGTTATAAATAACGTCGCTCCCGTATACTTTCAAAAATGTTAAAAGTTCTGTAGGATATTAGCTTATAAGCACATAGTCTATTATCAATGATCATAATCATCTCTATCTTGATTGAAGGGTTCATTCAAATACAACTCTGTGGTAGTAACAGTAGTAACAGTCTCTGTATTGTATCTCCATACAATTGTTTTTATTGTTAGGTTCCTTTAAGCTCTGGTCTCTGACCTTTTCATTTCATTGCAAGCTCATGGATCTAGGTGTCCTTCTTCTGCAGCCTTTGCAACGGCTGTATCAGAGTCAGCGGTACTTGCCAAGGACCATCCTATGCGATCTGTAATGGAACCAAAACATTAGCAACTTCTCATCATAACACCGTCTTCACTCTCTTTAGTGATTGTCCTGTGCTGGACTGTGTGTTTTCGTGTTGGTTAAATATCTTTCCAAGGTTCTTGCAGCTTTTGATATTCTTGTAACTGTTTAAATAATTTGTGTGACACATTTGAATCGTCAAATCATTTTGTAGTTTTGAATCAGTCTCTGGATAATATATCTTTGCTGGATAACATATCTTTGCTGGATTCCAAAAAGAATAACAAAAAAATGATATAGAAGAGAGACAAAGCAGAGGCTTAGGTGTAATTCTACCACTATTGAACCAACGATTGGACCATGCCATGATTCAAATTCTGCCTTTCCTGTCTCTTTTGTAGATTAATAATGCTTAATTCTTTAAACTTTCCTTGTCACATTATGACTTTTTATTCTCAACATTACACATATTAAACACAAAATATTTTTTCAAACTCCTATAAACTCTTTCTATCAGTAAAGAAACTTTACTGTCTTTGAAACACTATCTCACACCTCTGGCCTTATTATTCATTTCTCAAATAACCCCTTAACACCTGTTACACATCCTATAGTTCCTTTTTAGCATTACACTATGTTGTATTAAAACAATGTTGTTTTAATCAACCCAATCATCTGCAGTAAACATGCTATAGCTTTCTTTATCACCATCACGATCCCTCTTGTTATCACATAATTTTTTATTTTGGTCCCATGCCAAAACACAATGTACACTTCTCCATTAAACTTCATCCCACTATAGAAAGCTTGTGAATCTATTTCATGACATTTCCCTTGGATTTGCATAACTCATGACATTTCCCCTTAATGAAAATTGGCAACAACACTTTATTATTAATAATACTAATTCACTAATTCACCATTCCATTATCCCCTATGGATGCTCGAGATGCCTTTTTTTTTTCAATTCCTTTAAATGCAATGTAAAATGCGATGTAATCATTATAATTGTCTTACTCATCCACATTATATTCCTTATACTCCCCGCTTTTGGGGGTGAGGAAGACAAGTATGCAGTTGCATCTAAGTTGTGGTGGATCCTGTGAATCGTTAGCAGGAAACACTCTGAGCTGGGCATCACTGTGCCACCAGAGGAAACCCTACCAGGATAGGTTCTTGGACAGGGGAATCGGGTGACGAGGGTCAGTGAAGCAAGTAAAAGGACTGATACGCTGAATAAACCATCTGTGGTGGTGCCTAGGCTATTTTCAGCCTCGGACCCATGTTGCTTCTTTAAGCTAGCAAACCGCAATCCCATTATATGTTGAGAGATTTACATCTATCACACGGTCACTTTAACTGGTCCAGATTCACCCATGCACTTTATGTATGTAGTATGTCAGTGAGTTTATGTGTCCTAATAAACACATTTTTCATGGAACAAATCATGTGTTACAATTTCCCTGTTAGTTCATATATCCCCTATTGAGTGAAGGGATATATCTTTAAATCTGAAATCTCTCCGTAAGCTACACTATTGCTATATTATATCTGAGTTGTATACTGTTATAGGTAAAATGTACACATCATATAAAATCTACTGCTTAACCTCAGTATTAAACCTATATACTCAGTATTAAACATATATGTTCTTGCTTATGCATAAGTGGATGGTTTGGCTCTGACTGTGTATCCATAATGTTTTATTCATGATAAAGTGTAATATTGTATTACCTTCTATAATTTCTTTGGTTATGAACTTAAATGTATGCATATAGCATTTAAAAAAAAAATTACTGTATCTAGAGATTTATCATCTGGTCATACATATCTATCTATCCATAAATGTATACCAAGGCTCCACCCTCTAAGGGTTTTAACTATCTTTGGCCTAGTGCCAAACAATGATCTAGGTAGTTAACTATGTCAGCACACCGTTGACTTTTGTCTTGCGCCACCTTGTGGTCTTTTCTGTAAAAAAACACAACTGTTTAGTACCTGACACCAATACTTCAAATAATTTGTAACACAAAGGTATATCATCCACATACTGGTTACATTTCTCATCATATCATTCAGACTGGCCAGTCCACACAAACTGTACGTTTCTCGTGCACACCCATCACTTCCTGTGCTTCCAAGCAAACTTTTCTTGGACTGTGTCCATCCCATGGATGTTTTGGCACATATACATATTCACTGAAAAATCACTTACAAAACTGAACAACGCTCCTGCTCACATTTCTATCTGTATAACTATTCTATACAATCATATCCCCACACTTCCTGGCTACGGAACCTGGTTCATCACCGCATATTGTGCAGTCCACTAAGAACTTTTGCAATGTATTATATCGATGCCTATACAATGAGATGGATTTTAGCAAGCATATTTTTTTACCTCACGAACCCAGGGTAAGTGATATATAGATATGCTATGCATCCAACTTAATCTGTTCCTACTTTATTCTTCCTGGAATCTTTAGAAATACCCAGGGTAACTTTTACATTAGGATTCTTCCAAATAACTTTGAAGAATTGTCTAAAAGTATTTTAATACAGGAATCGTAGTGATTAATTGCTTGTCGCAATGTTTGATTTACAGCATATACATTAAAGAATGCGTATTCCTTTATCTTTCCCTATGATTTTAGCTGCTGCTTTGAAAACTCTTTTTTTTTCCGTATAGTTCACCAGAGTTAGGGCGTTGTCTTCTTGACTGTCTGCCAGATGCAAATCTGTTAGCGTTAACGCTGTTAGCGCTGACATCTCTAGCCCATATCTGTTGCTGGGATTTTTTTTTTTGTTCTTATATTTTCTGATTACAGTTATGCTGTAGAAAGAAATTGGCAGCCTTCTCTACAGGTTATCTGGTTAAGATATTAGTTCTTATATTAAACTGGAGTAGATAGTTTGTATAACAAACATTTCTAGAGTATTGCTTATGCAGAGGTTCCCAAACTGTGTGCCGTAGCTACCTGGGGTGCCTAGGACACTTGTAGGGGTGCCCTGGGTTGATGGTCTAGTACCAATTCAAATTATTCAGTGCTGGTGGCTGCCAGTCATAAAATATGTGGCCAAACAGAAGCAAATATCCCTCACCACACAACTGACTCTAAGGATGACATATAAACGCCATCTACTCCTTTTTTTTTTTTACATTTCTTCCTAGGGGTGTTGTGAAAAAAAATTCTGATATTCTAGGGCTACATGATTAAAAAAAAATTGGGAACCACTGACTTATGCTTATTATGATCCATCTTGTTAGATGAAAAAATTAAAGCTCACTGAACACTTTTTTTTCTTTACTGCGTCATGGCTTACACTGCTGCTGGAAAGGTGGGGGCACGTTTCTGCGTTTTTACAATTCTCCCTAGCTTTCCCTGCTACACAGCATTGGAAACTGAAGGGGTTTTCTTCTCTTTCTGCTGGCAGACCTTCTCACAATATATTGCATTAAAGAATATTTGCGTATTAAACAATACCATATGGAAACTTCACTTCATAGTTAGATAGTAACATTAGATAAACACATATTTTTTTTACTACAGATCTGTCAAAAGCCATTTGAACACGGACACCAACTTTTGTTTCCTCCGTTCACAAATATATATATATATTTATATTTCAAAACTTGTAACCATGCCAATCACAGACATAAGGTTTCTATTAGACACAGATCTGAAAATATACTTAACTGAACATTATGTCCCACACACAAAAAAAACCATAACACAAAAAATTTAAATAGTTTGCAAACTTCAATTTCTTACAGATTTCAACAGTTTTGCCGATTTCAAAATACGCTTAGTATTGGTTGATCAGGCCAATATTATACAGCATGATTGAAATGCAAAACATATACTGTACCCTTTGTCACAGTACTATACAAAAGTTGTGCATCTATGGAATATTTCTTCCATACATGATATGCACACTTAGAGTTAATCCTCCCTGCCCTTCCCATACGCTGGAAAAATTCGCAATCCCTGCAATTTTTCACACACGCGACACGTCTGTCAACTGGGAAACTGCAGTAGATCCTCTTATCACAACTACAATCACAAAGCAACATGCCATGTTATGCTTAAAACAACCAGCAACTCTTAGCAGCTTAGTATTGCAATATATAGTTACACTCAATTACATATAATCCCTACAACCTCGGGTTGTTCACTCTATTTATGTCATGTATCCTTCTTACACGTATAGCTGACTAACAAGGGGAGGTGATCTATGTGCTTTTTACTTTATTTTATTTGGCTCTTGGTCCAAAGCACTTATTCACGCAATCATTCATAGAGTGAAAAACACAGGTCACTGTTTCTTTGCTCAAATCTTTGAATTCATTTTGGTATTCTTATTTACATGCAACAGCATCTGTCAATCATCATTTCCGAGTTACTTGGTCCTTCAACCGATTTGGACATAATTTTGGTATTAATTTTACAAACAAACAACAACAACAAACAGGTCCCTGAGTTATTGTACTAGTTTGTCAATCTCTCCACTTATAATTCTCATATTATAAAAAATACAATCACACAGACAGCTGGCAGGTATAGAAACAGCATGTACTGGAATATAGCACATACCATGGTATTCTATACTTACCAGTGCTGTAGTGACTTGGTATGTTCCTTCCATCATCAACTGCTGGCTGGCTGGCACACCCCTTTGAGAATTTGATGAAGAGATCGAGATCTATAGTTCCAAGGACATAGCCCCCATCTTGTTGAATTCTCTTGGTTAACTAAATTAACCATCTTGTTGCTGTTTGGGTTGTTAGGTAAAATTAATGAATTGAAAATGGATTTATAAAAATCAATTATTATTTATTCAACGGGCCACGCCCGTATACAGGGAAGAGGGACATCCTCTCGTCCTGTGTCAAATCATTTAACAACAACATACACATATCAACAATGAGTTTTATATAATACAAAGTAACGCCCATTTTGTATATCCCTCCCCTATGATTTCATACTTCTGGAATACAATGTTAGGCAATAGAGTTATGCAATATTGGGACAATTATCAAGAATACTAAAATGATACTCGTGATCGTCAACTGTGTTCATATTAGGAATTACATCTGGTCTCTATGAGCTTTTAGAAAGTGCGTATGTGGAAACAATACTTAGCCAACAAAGTTGTTTTTCTCTCAGGGTGTGTATAAAGTTCAATATGAATTTGCTATATCATCTAGCTAGAATCAAAATGGATTCTGTTATGCTTTCATATTATACTAGTGAATATGAGAACCCTTTGCTTATTGAATGCCCTGTGATTATTGCGTGTATACATAATATACGTACTATCCCGTAGTGCACACACATAACTGTTAGGCCTTCAGCAGGTTGCCTCAGTCCCAGTATTCGACAGTACGCGAGTCTCACCCTTTGTTAGAGACACGTGTACGCAAAGCAAATATCCACCGTAACACAACTAACACGTTTTATCAATGTAGATGATCCTCGATCATCTACCGCGCAACACACCAATCTCTCCTTATACCTTAGGTAGAGTTGCGTGTGGGTTTTACACTTTATCCCTTTATATATTACATTTACACTTTAACTATGAAATAGCGACAAATCTCTCTTAGCACGTTTTATCAATTATAAAATGGCAAACAGGAGAGTGATATGAAAATACATGAATGAAAAAGAAATGCAGATATGTGCGTGTGTACGCAAGACAGAAATAAACAGTTTTAAAAGACACTAGCGTGTTGTTCTTACCTCCGGTTCCGGATTCCTTCAGCACCCTTTACTAAGCGAAGCAGACGCTTATCCAAACAGCACTACGAGGAATATGACCTCCCGCCCTTTGCTGCTGGATAATGTCTGCTGAAATTACCTAGCAGAGATATGTGAAGGACAGGACGAGCCGCCAATTGATAAAGCTAAATATTTATCTTATTTAAAACCCTTTAAGAGGCCTAAGAACACTGTACGCTATTGACGTATGGAGTACCGTAAGGGTATGCACGTTGCGTAGCAATCGCTTAGCCGAGGTCGAGACGCTCAAGCGTCACGTTCGCTCACGGCCAAGAGATCACAGGCAGGCACACTATTGGCTGCTGACTAACGTAATGGTTCGCTATAGCGTGGCGGACGCTCGGGACCACGAGGAGATCACCAGCGGCGCAGACGCTCGCAATGTTAAACCTTTGTATCTAAACCATAAACAATGTAATATGCTGTAAAACCTTAGTGTAGAGATAGGGTGTAGATGCAACACAGTGTAACCTTATTAACTTAAAAGCTGTTTGAGCGTCACCGACGCTCTGTGAATACTTAATACTATAAGAAATACACAGATACCGTGCTTAGGGTCTAACGCCTTATATGAATGTTATTACTTGCAAAAAGAATAATACAATACAAGTCACACACTACAATATAACATAGACTAACTAACCAGGTAACTACACAGGAAATACAATACAATACTATTACGTTTAAGAGAATACGAGAGAAAGAGAAGAGAGAGAGAGAGAGAGATATGGCCCATAATAACAAGAAAGACAATATGATTGCGGAGAAAACTTACGCACAAGGGGAACGATCGCATGCGCCTCTGGACATCCAGCTCCCGATTTTCAGCAATGAGAACCGTTGAAGAGTGAGCTGGATGTGATCGGCTTGTCTATTTATGCCCCACACACAATACAATTCAATGGTCCCTACAATCTCATTGTTCATTGGACACAGGAATTCCTCCTCGCATTATAACAAAAGGTCATAGGTTGATTCATACAGGTGGGCTGTGACGATTTCCAACTGCTCAGGTGGGTGGGAAACTGGGTTTCCCGCCGCATGGATAAGTAAGTGCAAATAATAGTAAATGGACATAAACTTCTTATGTCCATAACTATTCGCACGAGCGATTAATCCGCTTCAAACCAACACCGGAATACTGCTAATTAAATATTCTTCCGATGGATACTAAACACCACAGTATTACTCCTGTCTGACCCTTCGTATCAAACAAAGAGGGATTTCTCTGTCCATGAACATACTGCATTAACCAAACTTTCAGAATCTATCAAAGGGACCATGATCTACAAAATACATTATATAGTGAAAATATGTAACGATTGAGTCGCACGCTACGAACACATGAACTCTACCGTAAATGCACATACCGCGCGCCCGCGGGTGCCCGCAACAGTGAGTATGCGCACGCACGGGAGAGCGCACGCATGCGCAGCGCGGACCTGTATGAGGTGCAAATATGGCAGTGTGCATCGTGGTATTTTTCTGACTTTGACAATGGGATAGACGTAAGGATATTCTTACAAAGAAATAAGGATCAGATAAGGTTAGAGATAAAAAATAATGTAAAAAAAAAAAAGGGGGCAGACTAGATGGGCCAAGTGGTTCTTATCTGCCAACAAATTCTGTTTCTACAGCACACAGAATGAGCCGAAATTCACATTATAGCACACTATATGAGCTGAAATTCACATTGTAGCACACAGTATGATCCAAAATTCACATTATAGCACGCAGAATGAGCCAAAATTCACGTTATAGCACGCAGAATGAGCCAAAATTCACATCATAGCACACTGAGCCGAAATTCACATTATAGCACACTGTATGAGACGAAATTCACATTATAGCACGCAGAATGAGACGAAATTCACATTATAGCACGCAGAATGAGCCAAAATTCACGTTATAGCACGCAGAATGAGACGAAATTCACATCATAGCACACTGAATGAGCCGAAATGCACATCATCATAGGTGTGCGCAGGGGGGGTGCCTGGTGCGCACAGGCACCCCCTAATGCCTGGCACCCCGATCTCACATGCCTGATGCAGCGATCACCGAGCAGGCTGATTACTGTCCCCTCTGCGCTGCACCCTGTCAGGAATGCATTACTGACTGGACGCCTGGGTTAATCAAGGGTGCCACTGACACCAGCTTTCAAATTCCCAGCTCCACCTCCATGTACAAAAACAGTGTGAAGTGACGTGATTACGTCATGCAGCTCGCACACCCACCCGTCACACCCGCCACATACAGAGCTCTCTCCTTCTATGCTATGCCAACGCCAGCCACTGATGAGGAGCAGCATGCAGCCAGCGTTTCTTTTAGAAAGACAAATTCAATACTAGCAGACGGCCAGCAGCAGCATTGACACGTCACTCATTTTTCCAGCAGCGGCAGTACTAGTCTGCGACTGTCAGTGTCAGTGAGTGACTGACTTGTAAGTAAGCTGGTGCTGCTTGCAGGGGAAAGTGAGGGGGAGCCAGACCAGGCTGAGGAGGAGCAGTGTAATTGCAGTGAGAGCCATCAGGGGTGTTTGTTTGGTGCACACCACAACATCTGACAATGTATCTGGATTATTAGGATTGGAACAAAGATGGATATTTTATGTGTGTTGACCATCAATAGATGGTACTAAACACGCCCAAAAGGCGGTGCTAGACACACACCCCCGACGGTGCACCCCCTAATAAAATGTGCTGCGCACGCCAGTGCACATCATAGCACGCAGAATGAGCCGAAATGCACATCATAGCACGCAGAATGAGCCGAAATGCACATCATAGCACGCAGAATGAGCCGAAATGCACATCATAGCACGCAGAATTAGCCGAAATTCACGTTATTGCACGCAGAATGAGCCAAAATTCACGTTATAGCACGCAGAATGAGCCAAAATTCACGTTATAGCACGCAGAATGAGCCAAAATTCACGTTATAGCACACTGAATGAGCCGAAATTCACGTTATAGCACACTGAATGAGTCGAAATTCACATTATAGCACGCAGAATGAGCCGAAATTCACATCATAGCACACTGAATGAGCCGAAATTCACATTATAGCACGCAGAATGAGCCGAAATTCACATCATAGCACGCAGAATGAGCCAAAATTCACATTATAGCACGCAGAATGAGCCAAAATTCATATTATAGCACGCAGAATGAGCCAAAATTCACATCATAGCAAAATGTATGAGCCGAAATTCACATTACAGCATGTAGAATGAGCCGAAATTCAAATTACAGTACACTGAATTAGCCAAAATAATGCAGGGACATATACACTTTAGCTAGGAGCGGAGGGGGGAGACATGGAACACAGAGGGGGCACACACACTTACTTTAGTTTGGAGGATAGGAGACATGGCATACACACTGACAGTGACACCTGCTGCTGCCAGCAGCATGAGGAGTCGGATGGAGGCCGGGTGCCGCGGCGGCATTGGGAACGAGGTGGAGAGCGGTGCAGCGCGGCGGGGGACGGAGAGAGAGAGAGAGAGAGAGAGAGAGAGACGGGACCTGGCCTCCATCCCGGTGCCGGTATGTGTAGGGGGGGGGGGCGTTCGCCCTAATCGCCCCCCGCTAAATCCGCCACTGGTCAGGTGTGTGATTTGTTTATCATGTCAAAGAGAGGCAAGGGTGAGGAGGATACACTATCCACAGCTGTACCTACATTGATATCATGGTTGTCATGCAAAGCTGGGTTAACCTCTCAAGATCTGGTTCAAAATGGGCTATGTACAAATTGTTATAGTTTCCATCAAAGCCTCCTTAACATGCCAAGGCAGGCTCAGGTTCAGGCAGAACCTTCATGGGTATCATTTGCACAAACATTTTCTAATATAGCTGAGCGAATAGTGGCAACTTCAGTACCAGCTAAGTTTTCCCTTATCTGGTATATCTGAGCTAGTCAATGCTATGAAAGCCATTCTGTCCTTAGAGGAGGCAGCAGAGCCTTTGTTAAAAATTCAAGGCACCCATGTTTATACGTCCAAAAACAGTCAGACCTGAATTTCCGGAGTCAGAGCAGCTGACGCAAATCAGGCAAGAGGTTTGGGTCACACTCGGTAAGAAGTATCCTCTTTAGGCTGGGGATTGTCTGAATAGGGAGCTTGCTGCCAAAGTAGATAAGCATGGGATTCGACTGGTGCGTAAATCTACATTACCTCTGCCTTCAACATCTGTAAAGATGTAATGGCTAGGAAAATGGATGGTTTTCTTAAAACTGTTTTTCCCTGTCAGGGGCAGTGGTGAGGCCGGCCATGGCCACAGAATGAATGGCGAAAGGTGGCGGCCTGGACTGATAAAATGGAAGATGATCTGTTATTGGCTACTAGACAAAAGTCCAATATTGCACATAATAAACAGGCAGCTATTTTTATAAGAAGCAGCCTTGGATATGGGTACAGTAGTTTCTCAAGCAGTAGCAGTACGCAGAGCAGTCTGGCTACGTACATAAAAAGCTGACTCAGAGTCCAGAAGGGTACTAGAGTCTCTTCCTTTTACTGGAGATATTCTTTTGGGTAAAGAATGTAAGCTATATTCTGGAGTCTGAAGCAGACTCTAAGAAAGTGGAGTTTCTTCAGTTTACAAGTCTAAACCTAAGTTTCCAGCTTTTTGGTCCTTTCGGACCCAAGGAAAAGAGAAAGAAAAAGGGTTACAGCATTCAGATAGGTCTGGAAAGACTAAAAAGCATTGGGCTTCCAAAACAGAAGATAAGCAATCAGCCTGATTGCACGGGCCTCCACCTGGGGGATCCCAGGGTGGGTGGCCTGCTCTTTTATTTGCACAGCTGGCAGCAGTCCACCACAGATGACTGAGTGCAAGAAGCAGTATCTTACGGTGATGTGTTTGCCTTCAAGCTTCATGAAACCCTCTGCAGGGTTTTTGTACCAGCCCGTCTTCAATGGAAACGAAGGCTAGGGCTTTATTGGATGCAGTTCAGAAGTCGTTACAATCAGGGGTGATAGTACCGGTTCCTTCTGCTCAGCAGGGACAAGGTTTCTATTCCAACCTGTTTTCTAGTATAGAAACTAAATGGGTCATAACTGGACCATTCTCAATTTCAAAACTCTGAACAGATACATTTGGATGCCTCGGTTTTATATGGAAACTTTACGTTCCATTGGCTTGGCCTTGGAGCTGGAGGATTTATGGTATCTCTAGATATCCAGGATGCTTACCTACATCTACCTATAGCACTGTTCCATCAGTGCTATCTCAGGGTTGCTATCCTCCAGCAACATTTTCAGTTTCAGACCCTACCATTTGGACTGGTTACAGTTCCAAGAAGGTTCACCAAAAAATGGTGGTGATGGCAGCCTATCTCAGATGTCAGGGGATAAGGATTTCCCATAGCTGGACGACCTGTTAATCCTGACTCAATCTCAGGAAATTCTCCAGTGCAATCTACAAATGACAATAGCCTGTTTACAAAGGCCAAGTATGGTTCATAAATAGAGCGAAGTCTTCCCTGGTTCCGTCACAACACATGACGCACCTGGGGGCTGTATTGGATTCCAGGTTTCAGAGTTTTTCTACCTCTGAAAAAAATATCCAAGTTGAAGAGTATCCATTCAGGCAGCAATGCGAGTGATAAGATCTATGGTATCTACATTCGACATGGTGGAATATGCTTAATTCCACTCGAGGCCCCTTTAACGTCTGATGCTTTTCAGATGGAATGGACTGCATCAGACGATAAAAAACCCAGTGGGTACTGCCATAGACCTCATGGCTTATCGTCAGAACAACAAAGTTCCCACATACGGGTCAAGGACAAGGGATCCCAAAGCAATCTTCGTAGATGCACGGTCAGTGAGATGGGTGTTTCAGGTGGCCAATTACCTGTTGCCCTGGGTGATTTGGAAAATCAAACAAAGAAAGGGTGCCGTGATACCAATAGCTCCGGCATGGCCCAGAAGAAATTGGTACACAGATCTGCAGAGGCTGTCTGTTTCTACTGCCTCAACGTCCAGATCTATTGTCTCAGAGTCCTTGTCATTACAACACCTGGACTGGCTGTCTTTGATGGCGTGGCTTTTGAGACATCCATCCTGAAACAGGTAATGTAAACAATGCTTAGGGCAAGGAAACCATCCTCGGCTCGCATTTATTACCGGTTATGGCATGCTTATATTCAGTGATGCACTGCCAGAAGTTATGACTCGAGGTCCTTCAGAGTTTCAAGCAGAAATGGATAAATGTCTACGTGTGTATCCCTTAAAAGTACAAGTGTCGGCATTAACTGTATGGTTCCAAAAGGAAAAATGCTAACCTGCAGGATGTTTGCACTTTTTTTCAAGGAATGCTTCACATTCTGCCTTCTTTTGTTCCCTCTATAGCCCCTTGGGATCTAGAAATGGTCCTTAGGGCGTTTCCAGTTGCCCCATTTGAACCACTGAATAAAGTGGATTTGAAATAGTTGACAGCAAAAGTTTTCTTTCTACTGGCAATTGCCTCAGCTAGAAGAGTCTCAGATTTAGGGCTGTTATCATGTCGCCCTCCTTTTCTGATGTTTCATCCAGATAGAGCAATTCTCCAAACTAGATCTGGTTATCTTGTTAAGGTGATCTCTAAAATACACCTTAATGAAGAGATTGTTGTTCCGGCTTTTCAGGAACCGGATTTCTCTGCGGGAGATACATCACTGAACACAGTCCGTACTTTAAGGATCTACGTGGATCGTACTAGTGCCATCAAAAAGACAGACACTCTCTTCGTTCTCTACGGATTTCACAAGAGAGGATGGCCTGCTGTCAAGCAGACACTGGCGAGGTGGCTTCAGATGACTATTTCAGAAGCATACTCTCAAGCTGATCTCCCTATTCTGGCTAATGTCTCTGCTCACTCTACCCGTAAGGTAGGTCCTTCATGGGCAGCACAACGTGGTGCCTCAGATGAAAGCTATGTAAGGCAGCCACATGGGTTTCATTAGACATTATGCCTTTGATACCTTTGCCTCTCAGGATGCTGCATTCGGTCGAAGGATTCTCCTGTCCAATCAGGAGCGTCCCCTCCACTAAATTTGCTTTGGGACATTCCAGTGTTTATCCTGTGGATAATCTGTGGATCCTGCAGGAGAAATACGTAGTTATGGTAGACTTACCGTAGATAACTCTATTTCTCCTAAGTCCACAGTATCCACAAGGATCCCACTTTGACACACCTGATTTGAGGATCCTTTCACCTACTAACCTCTTCCTTCTTGTACGGAAGGATGTGCATGTGTGTTCTTCTCACCTGATTAGGGCTCTCTATTATGCTCCTGCCTTGAACTTTAGTAAATAACTGAATTGCCTGAGCCAGGAGGCGGGGATATAGGAGACTGGCCTGTTGCATTCTGGGAGCCCAAAAGCTTTGATCAATTGGTGCCATTCCACCGACGCTATCTTATATCCCAATATTTATCCTGTCAATACTGTGGACTAAGGAGAAATGGTTATCAACTGTAAGTCTACCATAACTTTGTGTTTTCCTTGTTTTTTGTGGACATACTCAATTTCAGATTCAAGTTATGGAAGAACCACATAGAAGTGATAGGTAATGGGATGAGTGGGACAAAGCTCCATGCACTGTTAATAAATTAATTAGCATCAACCCAGGGGCCCCTGTGTAGACTCAACAAGTCTCTAACTTACTGGACTTTTCCAGATGGACCGCTTAAGTTAAGCTTGTGGCAAGTAATCTAGCTGCCAGATAATGCTAGATAGACATTTTCAATATTGTGCCTTGTGATTGAATGCTACTTTTATTTTAGGCAGCTGTCCTATTGATATTAATAGAAGATTTGGCGCACAGTATCCAAGCAGCGCTAGTAGTATTGTATTGATTAGGTGCGCTTAGTTAAACTTAATGCAGCAGGCTTTCTCATGCACGTGCCAAAATGTCACATCGGCGCAATTAGGTCTGCTCCATCTGTGTTGCTACATTATTTTATTTTATTTCTTTATAGGACAGAGCAATTAGCATAGTATAAAAATACAAACGGTTCCATGGAAAACAACAAAGAAAAAATAGGAATTTAATACCTACCAGTAATTCCTTTTCTCCTAGTCCATAGTGGATACTGGGGTCTTGTACTTTAGTACCATGGGGTATACATCGGGTCCACTGGAGACTTGGCACTTTAAAACTTTTAGTGTATGTATGTGTGTGCTGGCTCCTCCCCTCTATGCCCCTCCTACCAGACTCAGTCTAGGAAAACTACCCGAGGAGACGGACATATTCTGAGAGAAGAATAACACAACAGCGGTGCAGCAATAAGCCAACACAACCAGAAATGAAAGGAGGGCGCTAACCTGAACAGAGGATAGCAACCCAACCAAACCCGGATAGCACAGCTATCCCAACAACATAACTGGACCACAAAGCCGGTCCAACCCAATACTTACACAAGTAAGCAGGAACGAAGCACTGAGAGCCCAGTATCCACTACGGACTAGGAGAAAAGGAATTACCGGTAGATATTAAATTTATTTTTTCTCTTACGTCCTAGTGGATACTGGGGTCTTGTACTTTATTACCATGGAGAAGTCCCAAAGCTCCCAAACGGGACCTCTGCAAAACCGCCTGACCAAACTGAAGGTCATCCTTGGCCAAGGTATCGAACCTATAGAATTTGACAAACGTGTTCGAACCAGACCAAGTTGCAGCCCGGCACAATTGTAGGGCCGAAACACCCCGGGCAGCCGCCCAGGAAGAGCCCCACAGACCTCGTCGAGTGGGCTTGAATAGACGTCGGCAAAGGCAGAGCCTCCGAAGTATAGGTCTGTTGAATGGTCAACCGAAGCCAACAAGCAATAGATTGCTTATCAGCTGGCCGATCATTCTTGGAGGCATCATAAAGGACAAACAGCGTGTCAGATTTCCGATGACGGGCCGTTCGTTTGACATACATCCTCAGAGCCCTGACCACATCCAAGGACTCAGGACCAACGGAAGCATCAGACAACACTGGAACCACAATAGGCTGATTCACATGAAAATCCGAGACCACCTTCGGCAAAAACTGAGGACGGGTCCTAAATTCCACTCTGTCTTCATGAAAATTCAAACAAGGGCTCTTACAAGATAAGGCCCTTAGTTCAGAGACACGCCTGGCAGACGCCAAGGCCAATAACATCACCGTTTGCCAGGTGAGAAATTTTAACTCCACCCTATTTAAGGGTTCAAACCAATCCGATTGGAGAAAGGACAGAACCACATTGAGGTCCCACGGAGCCGTGGTAGGCACAAAGGGTGGTTGTATATGAAGAACACCCTTGAGGAAAGTCTGTACTTCAGGTAACACAGCAAGTTGTTTCTGGAAGAAAATAGAGAGCGACGAAATCTGGACTTTGATGGAGCCTAAATGTAAGCCTATATCCACTCCCGCTTGCAGGAAAAGTAGAAAACTACCAATTCTAAATTCCACGGGACACACCTTTCTACTTTCACACCAGGAAACATACTTTCTCTTACGTCCTAGAGGATGCTGGGGACTCCGTAAGGACCATGGGGATAGACGGGCTCCGCAGGAGACATGGGCACTTTAAGAAAGACTTTAGATCTGGGTGTGCACTGGCTCCTCCCTCTATGCCCCTCCTCCAGACCTCAGTTTACTACTGTGCCCAGAGGAGACTGGGTGCTTTTCAGGGAGCTCTCCTGAGCTTTCTGACAGAAAGTATATTTGTTAGGTTTTTTATTTTCAGGGAGCTCTGCTGGCAACAGACTCCCTGCATCGAGGGACTGAGGGGAGAGAAGCAGACCTACTTCTGTGAGTTTCAAGGCTCTGCTTCTTAGGCTACTGGACACCATTAGCTCCAGAGGGAGTCAGAACACAGGTCTCACCCTGGAGTTTGTCCCGGAGCCGCGCCGCCGTCCTCACAGAGCCGAAAGATAGAAGCCGGGTGAGTATGAGAAGAAAAGAAGACTTCAGAGGCGGCAGAAGACTTCATGATCTTCACTGAGGTAACGCACAGCGGTGAAGCTGTGCGCCATTGCTCCCATACACCTCACACACGGCAGTTACTGTAAGGGTGCAGGGCGCAGGGGGGGCGCCCTGTGCAGCATATAAACCTCTTTTCTGGCAAAAATAATATATATACAGCTGACCACTGTATATGTATATATATATATATATATATATATATATATATATATAAGAGCCCCCGCCAGTTTTCAGTACATTTGAGCGGGACAGAAGCCCGCCGCCGAGGGGGCGGGGCTTCTCCCTCAGCACTCACCAGCGCCATTTTCTCCACAGCACAGCGCTGAGAGGAAGCTCCCCAGACTCTCCCCTGCTTAATCCACGGTGAAAGAGGGTTTTGAAGAAGAGGGGGGGCACATAATTGGCGCATTTATAAATTACAAACAGCGCTACTGGGTAAACATATAATTATATAGTGTTTTTCCTGGGTCATATAGCGCTGGGGTGTGTGCTGGCATACTCTCTCTCTCTCTCCAAAGGGCCTTGTGGGGGAACTGTCTTCAGATAAGAGGATTCCCTGAGTGTGTGGTGTGTCGGTACGCGTGTGTCGACATGTCTGAGGTAGGCTTTCAGGAGGAGGAGGAGGTAAAAATAAATGAGGTGTCTCGGTCTACAACGCCGACACCTGACTGGATGGATATGTGGAATGTTTTAAGTGCTAATGTAAATTTATTGCACAAAAGATTAGACAAAGCTGAAGCTAGGGAACAGTCAGGGAGTCAACCCATGCCTGTCCCTATGTCGCAGGGATATTCGGGGTTTCAAAAGTGCCCACTATACCAAATAGTTGGCACAGATACCGACACGGATTCTGACTCCAGTGTCGACTACGATGATGCAAAGTTACAACCAAAATTGGCTAAATGTATTCGATATATGATTATTGCAATAAAAGATGTTTTGCACATCACAGGGGAACCCCCTGTCCCTGACACGAGGGTACACATGTATAAGGGAAAGAAACCTGAGATAACCTTTCCCCCCTCACATGAGTTGAACGAATTATGTGAAAAAGCTTGGGAATCTCCAGACAAAAAACTGCAGATTCCCAAAAGGATTCTTATTCTTCTTTCCCGCCAACGGACAGGATACGGTGGGAATCCTCCCCTAGGGTGGATAAAGCATTGACACGCTTATCCAAAAAGGTAGCGCTGCCGTCCCAGGATACGGCTACCCTCAGGGATCCTGCTGACCGCAAGCAGGAGGTTACCCTAAAGTCCATTTACACACATTCTGGTACCTTACTCAGACTGGCAATTGCGTCGGCCTGGGTTCGTAGCGCGGTAGAAGCATGGACAGATTCCTTATCAGCGGAGATTGAGACCCTAGATAAGGATCCTATTTTATTGACCCTAGGGCATATAAAAGATGCTGTCCTATATATGAGAGATGCTCAAAGAGACATTAGTCTACTGGGTTCTAGAATAAACGCTATGTCGATTTCTGCTAGACGAGTCCTATGGACCCGGCAATGGACAGGTGATGCCGACTCAAAAAGGCATATGGAGGTTTTACCTTACAGGGGTGAGGAATTGTTTGGGGAAGGTCTCTCGGACCTGGTCTCCACAGCTACAGCTGGTAAATCAAATTTTTTTGCCTTATATTCCCTCACAGTCTAAGAAAGTACCACATTATCAAATGCAGTCCTTTCGATCACAGAGAAACAAGAAAGTACGAGGTGCGTCCTTTCTTGCCAGAGATAAGGGCAGAGGGAAAAAGCTGCACAACACAGCTAGTTCCCAGGAACAGGAGTCCTCCCCGGCCTCTACAAAATCCACCGCATGACGCTGGGGCTCCGCTAAGGAAGTCCGCCCCAGTGGGGGCACGTCTTCGAATTTTCAGCCACATCTGGGTTCACTCACAGGTGGATCCCTGGGCAATAGAAATTGTTTCTCAGGGTTACAAGCTGGAATTCGAAGAGGTGCCTCCTCGCCGGTTTTTCAAATCGGCCCTACCATCTTCTCCCCAGGAAAGGGAGATTGTGTTAAATGCAATTCACAAATTGTATCTTCAACAGGTGGTGGTCAAGGTTCCCCTGCTTCAACAAGGAAGGGGATATTACTCGACACTGTTTGTAGTCCCGAAACCGGACGGTTCGGTCAGACCCATATTAAATTTAAAATCCCTGAACCTATACTTGAAAAGGTTCAAGTTCAAGATGGAATCGCTAAGAGCGGTCATTGCCAGCCTGGAAGGGGGGGATTTTATGGTATCTCTGGACATAAAGGATGCATACCTTCATGTTCCCATTTATCCACCTCATCAGGCGTACCTAAGATTTGCGGTACAGGATTGTCATTACCAATTTCAGACGTTGCCGTTTGGTCTCTCCACAGCCCTGAGAATTTTCACCAAGGTAATGGCGGAAATGATGGTGCTCCTGCGAAAGCAAGGTGTCACAATTATCCCGTACTTGGACGATCTCCTCATAAAAGCGAGGTCAAGAGAGCAGTTGCTGAACAACGTATCACTTTCACTGAAGGTGTTACAGCAACACGGCTGGATTCTCAATATCCCAAAGTCGCAGTTGGTTCCTACGACTCGTCTGACTTTCTTGGGCATGATTCTGGATACGGACCAGAAAAGAGTTAATCTTCCGATAGAAAAGGCCCAGGAACTCATGACTCTGGTCAGGAACCTATTGAAACCAAAACAGGTGTCAGTGCATCACTGCACTCGAGTCCTGGGAAAGATGGTGGCATCATACGAGGCCATTTCCTTCGGCAGGTTCCATGCGAGGACCTTCCAATTGGACCTACTGGACAAGTGGTCCGGGTCTCATCTACAGATTCATCAGTTGATCACCCTGTCCCCCAGGGCCAGGGTATCTCTCCTGTCGTGGCTGCAGAGTGCTCACCTTCTAGAGGGCCGCAGGTTCGGCATTCAGGACTGGATCCTGGTGACCACGGACGCGAGCCTCCGAGGTTGGAGAGCAGTCACACAGGGAAGAAATTTCCAAGGTCTTTGGTCAAGTCAAGAGTCTTCACATCAACATCCTGGAACTGAGGGCCATATACAACGCCCTACATCAAGCGGAGACCTTACTTCGCGACCAACCAGTTCTGATCCAGTCAGACAACGTCACCGCAGTAGCTCATGTAAACCGCCAAGGCGGAACAAGGAGCAGAGTGGCGATGGCGGAAGCCACCAGAATTCTTCGCTGGGTGTAGAATCATGTAAGCGCACTGTCAGCAGTGTTCATTCCGGGAGTGGACAACTGGGAAGCAGACTTCCTCAGCAGACACGACCTGCATCCAGGAGAGTGGGGACTTCATCAGGAAGTCTTCGCACAGATTGCAAGTCGCTGGGGACTGCCCCAGATAGTCATGATGGCGTCCCGCCTCAACAAAAAGCTACAGAGGTATTGCGCCAGTTCAAGAGACCCTCAGGCAGTAGCTGTAGATGCCCTAGTGACACCGTGGGTGTTCCGGTCGGTCTATGTATTTCCTCCTCTTCCTCTCATACCCAAGGTGTTTAGAATAGTAAGAAAAAGAGGAGTGAGAACAATCCTCATTGTTCCAGATTGGCCACGAAGGACCTGGTATCCGGATCTGCATGAAATGCTCACAGAAGATCCGTGGCCTCTTCCTCTAAGACAGGACCTGTTGCAACAGGGGCCCTGTCTGTTCCAAGACTTACCACGGCTGCGTTTGACGGCATAGCGGTTGAACGCCGGATCCTAGCGGAAAAGGGTATTCCGGATGAGGTCATTCCTACGCTGATAAAGGCTAGGAAGGACGTGACATCTAAGCATTATCACCGTATATGGCGAAAATATGTTTCGTGGTGTGAGGCCAGGAATGCTCCTACGGAAGAATTCCATCTGGGCCGTTTCCTTCACTTCCTACAAACTGGAGTGAATTTGGGCCTAAAATTAGGCTCTATTAAGGTTCAGATTTCGGCCTTATCCATTTTCTTTCAAAAGGAATTGGCCTCTCTCCCTGAAGTACAAACTTTTGTGAAGGGAGTACTGCATATTCAGCCTCCTTTTGTACCTCCGGTGGCGCCTTGGGACCTTAACGTGGTGTTAAGTTTACTTACGTCACACTGGTTTGAGCCACTTAAAACGGTGGAGTTGAAATATCTCACTTGGAAGGTGGTTATGTTATTAGCCTTGGCTTCGGCTAGGCGAGTGTCTGAATTAGCGGCTTTATCACATAAAAGCCCCTATCTGGTTTTCCATATGGATAGAGCGGAATTGTGGACCCGTCCTCAATTCCTGCCAAAAGTGGTCTCATCCTTTCATATGAACCAACCTATTGTGGTGCCTGTGGCTACGCGTGACTTGGAGGATTCCGAGTCCCTTGATGTGGTCAGGGCTTTGAAAATTTACGTGGCCAGAACGGCTAGAGTCAGAAAAACAGAAGCACTGTTTGTCCTGTATGCAGCCAATAAGATTAGCGCCCCTGCTTCAAAGCAAACTATTGCTCGCTGGATCTGTAACATGATTCAGCAGGCGCATTCTACGGCGGGATTGCCGTTACCTAAATCGGTCAAGGCCCATTCCACTAGGAAGGTGGGCTCTTCTTGGGCGGCTGTCCGAGGGGTCTCGACATTACAGCTGTGCCGAGCTGCTACTTGGTCAGGTTCAAACACCTTTGCAAAGTTCTATAAGTTTGATACCCTGGCCGAGGAGGACCTCCTGTTTGCTCAATCGGTGCTGCAGAGTCATCCGCACTCTCCCGCCCGTTTGGGAGCTTTGGTATAATCCCCATGGTCCTTACCAGCATCCTCTAGGACGTAAGAGAAAATAAGATTTTAAACCTACCGGTAAATCTTTTTCTCGTAGTCCGTAGAGGATGCTGGGCGCCCGTCCCAACTGCAAGACTTGTATATAGTTATTGCTTACATAAGGGTTATGTTATAGTTTTCATCGGTCTTGGACTGATGCTATGTTGTTTTCATACTGTCAACTGGGTAGTATATCACAAGTTATACGGTGTGATTGGTGTGGCTGGTATGAATCTTGCCCTTGGATTAACAAAAATACTTTCATCGTACTGTCCGTCTCCTCTGGGCACAGTTTCTCTAACTGAGGTCTGGAGGAGGGGCATAGAGGGAGGAGCCAGTGTACACCCAGATCTAAAGTCTTTCTTAAAGTGCCCATGTCTCCTGCGGAGCCCGTCTATCCCCATGGTCCTTACGGAGTCCCCAGCATCCTCTACGGACTACGAGAAAAATATTTACCGGTAGGTTTAAAATCTTATTTTTTCCAGATACGATGATAGTGTTTCGAAGTAACCATCTTCCTGGCCTGGACCAAACCTGCCATATTGGATTGCCTTGTAAGCACCCACCATCTTGCCCAGTAATCTGATGCAAAGATGTACAGACACCTTGCGAGGACTGAGTACCGAGCGGACCATAACCTGGTTAGTCATGGCCTTGTCCGTCAGGAGAAACACCTTTTGAGATACCGTGTCTAGTATCATTCCCAGGAACTGAAGACGTTGGGTTGGTTCCAGATAAGATTTCTTGAAATTGAGGATCCACCCATGATTCATGAGTAGGCGTATAGTCAGATCGATGCTGTGTAGCAGACGTTCCCTGGACACAGCCTTTATCAGGAGATCGTCCAAGTAGGGGACTATGTTTACTCCCATCCTGCACAGTTGTAGCATCATCTCCGCCATGACCTTCATGAAGACCCTCGGAGCTGTGGATAATCCGAAGGGTAAGGCATGAAACTGGAAATGGTTGTCCAATATGGCGAACCTGAGGTAAGCCTGATGAGGGGGCCACATAGGAATGTGAAGGTAATCATCCTTGACATCCAGAGACACCAGGATCTGCCCCTCCTCCAGAGCGGACACCACCGCCCTCAGAGACTTCTTCAATTTGAACACCCGCAGATACGGGTTGAGAGACTTCAGATTCAAGATTCAATTACAGGAACCACCACCCCTATCTGCAAAAGTTTTTGAATAGTCTCTTGTAAGGTAACTTTTGCTGCGGGTAAAGCTGGTAAGCCCGACTTGAAAAACCTGTGAGGAGGGATCGTTTGGAATTCCAGCCGGTATCCATGGGAAATGAGGTCCATCACCCAAGGATTCCGGCAGGACTCGGCCCACACGTGGGCGAAGTGTTGAAGATGAGCACCTACCTGAAAGTCGCCTTGGTGCTGGGGCCAACTGTCATGCGGAGGGCTTAGCGGCAAGGGATCCGGCGGTCTGGTCCAGGGAGATGGCAGTAGCAGGTTTACGGGACTTAACACGAGATCCTCTGGAGGTGGTGGAGCCCCCACGGCCCCTGCCTCTGAACCTTGCCACACGAAAGGACTACAAGGAGGGTCTGGTGTAAGAACGTCTAGCAGGTGACGCAGCCGACGGCAGGTAGGTAGACTTACCCGCCGTTGCTTGGGAGATCCACTTATTCAGTTCGTCTCCAAACAAGGCATCACCTGTAAAGCAAGATTTTCAACTTCTTTCTTGGAATCAGCATCCGCCGCCCATTGACGTAACCATAAAGCTCTGCGCGCTTAGACCGCCGTAGCAGTAGTGCTGCCATTTATCTTACATAACTCCTTTATAGCCTCGCTCATAAAATTCGCAGCATCTTTTATGTGTTGCAGCAGAGTAATTACCTCATCTCGGGGGAGAGAGTCTAAACCATCAATAATGTTATCAGACCACTTCACCACCGTCCTGGAGATCCACCCACAAACAATTGTAGGACACTGTGCTGCCCCTGCTGCCATATATATTGCCATGAGTGTTGTCTCAATTTTACGGTCAGTTGGCTCCTTTAGTGATGCCACCCCAGGGACTGGCAGCACCAATTTTTTTGACAGTCTGGATACTGAGGTATCGACAGACAGTGGTTTTTCCCATACCTTCCTATCATCCACGGGAAGTGGGAAGGTAGATAAAAACCTCTGCGGAATCTTAAATTTTTTATCAGGATTTAACCAAGCTTCCTTGGCTAGGGAGTTTAACTCCTTAGACACCGGAAAGGTGTCTGGACTCTTGGGTCTAACATTAAAATATATCTCCTCATCCGGTTCCGCCTCCAGATCCGGAATGTGAATGACCTCCCTTATAGCCAAAATGAGGTCTTCCACTCCAGGGGACAGAAAACTGTCCTCGTCCATATTGTCGTCATCCACATCTGGCTGATCAGAATCCGTATCAGTGTGGAAAACCTGTGGCAAGGAGCATTTGTGTGAAGCTTTTTTGGAATCTGTTGTCCTAGCCACACAATTTATGGAGTGTTTTAACACCTGCCTCTCTCTCTTAGCTTCTGCTAGCTCAGAATTTACATTGTGAATCATGCTTTCAAAGCTATCCAACCAGTGAGGTGCCTGTGAGCTGGTTCCTTGAGGAAACAAGGAACATTGCTCACACATGAGAGACCGCACAGAAGACGGGGTAGAATTACAAGCAGCATACATAACTAGGTCCTCAGACATGATACAGTACAAAAAAGCGCCACTAAATACCCCACACAGACCCCAGAGAGCCCTTTGGAGTGACACAGAGGAGCGGACCAAGCACACAGAACACAGTAGCACAAAGCGTGTATGTAGTGAATATAATAACAGTGCAGCGGCGCTACCGCTGGCGTGCTCCTCCCTGGCTATGACCCACTGGTACCAGTTCTGACAGCCTGTAATAGGGTGGGTCCTGGAGGAGCAGTGTGCCTGCAGCCTAGATGATCCGCAGCAGCAAGGAAATGGTGCCTTCACGCCGCTGGTCCCGCTCCGGGAAGCCTTGCCCCTCACAATGGCGCACGGTCCCTTTCAATTTTATACTGGCAAAAGGAGTAAACACTTTCTGTACCCTATACAGTCCACACAAAGCCTTACAGACTGTAAGCACTGTGGGGCTTGCAGCCCTGAGCCAGTATGTCCGCAGCAGGCACTGCAGCTCCGGGACCATGACCGCAGCGCAACCTGCCACTATTACGCACCGGGGACCCGCTAACTAGGACCCTGGTATAACACTCACCGCACCAGTATCTTCGGCATCTGTTAGAGGGTGGCGGCTAGCTGCCGGCGTGGGCACATACAAACGATGTGTGATCAGTACCTCAGGAGCTCAGTGTCCTGTCAGCTGGGATTACAAACCATTAACCCTCAGGAGGTTGGTTTGGTTCCCCCTCTAAGTTCCACAAAGCAGGTAGTCTGTCTGCCAAGCAGAGCTACCTGAAAATAATAAACTACATTTAAAGTAAAGAAAAAATCTCTGGAGCTCCAGAGAACTGCACCCGGCTCCTTGGGCACATTTTTCTAAACTGAGTCTGGTAGGAGGGGCATAGAGGGGAGGAGCCAGCACACACATACAAACACTAAAAGTTTTAAAGTGCCAAGGCTCCAGTGTACCCAATCTATATCCCATGGCACTAAAGTACAAGACCCCAGTATCCACTAGGACGTTAGAGAAAAAAAATAACAGTTCAGAACGTGACTATGTAGAAAGCAATGGACACAATCAGTGCGATTATACAAAGAAAGCACATAACAATAATACAGAACATATCCGTAAGAGGTAAGCATGGCAGCGTGAGGGGGGAAAGGGGAACAGTGGAGCCACCAAACAGACTCAGTGACGTAGGGCAAAACAGTTGGCGCGTTGCCCGGCAGCTGCCTAGTTATGTACCATTGTGAGAAGTGTTCCCCCCCCAAATCTGAAAGAACTTCTCCGTGTTTTCCTCCTTATGAAGAGCAACCTCTAGCCGATCCATACAGAAAGCATTCAACTAGGGATGGCCATCCGTTCAGGATTAAAAAAAAAAAAAGAATTCAGTTCTACGCAGCCATCAGTGGCAGAGAACCATACTGGCTTGCTGTCATTGATGGCAAAACCATCAGCCGTCAGTAGTTAGCCATCAATGTTTGGCAACTGCCAGTGGTCGATGGCCATCCCTACATACAACTATTTGGCCCTTCTGCAGAACATTTCACCCAAATGACTGCTTGTGAATATATACTTGCTTAGGTATATTGAAAATGAGAGCTACAGATTATCACTACTGATTGCACTGAAATACTAGTTAGCAAATTGGGTGATAGGAATGATAGAATTGCTATATGCATAAGGCATCTGCTTTTGTATTAGATTGCTTATGCACATGATGGGTTGCTATTGATAAATTAGAATGTTATCTCCTGAGTATAGGCATGAGGGCTTGACTCTGATAAATCTCAGTTGGTTGGTATGTTAGCTTGTTTTCTTTAAACTGTTTTATTACTAGCCATTGCTGGGGGAGGGTTCATTAGAGTTTGGGTGTAATCAGTCTGTTCACATGCTTGGCCCATTATTTGAAGAGCATTAAGGAGGCTTGTGTCCATTAATTCCAAGGATGTTATTCAAAGGATAACTACAATTTGAAACATAATTTTGACGTTAAACCGAAGGTAAGCAGAAGGACAACAATCAACCCACAATCTGTACCACTGAAGGACAGCTTTCAAACAAATTTGGAGTCCAATTCCTCTACACATCAAACTACTCCAGTCTGAGTAACCCAGACACTTATAACTTAAATCTGTGTTAGGAACGCTGCTAGACCTTTCCACTTCATCCGCAACAACTCAAATTTATGTCTAGAGCTTACCAAAAACATCTGCATTCTCACCAGTACCAATGTTATCTGTCTTTTTAAACTATGAAAAGACATCCCCAATCTGCTCACTACAGTTCTCTCTTATGCAAACTCATGTATGTTTTTTTATGTAATGATTTGCTTGTAATTTGCATTGCATGTGTGGGGTAGTTGCTCAGTGAAACAGTTTATTATTAAATGCTATCTGGTGTTTACCTCCTTTGACCATTTGGCCATTTGTGGTCAGGTGTACTATATCTTTACATTTAGTGAGGTGTAGTCGTGGTGTAAAGGACAGAGTGTGATTCCTGATTAGTAAAAAAAAACAAATACCAAACACAGAGCAACATCACCAAACAGGTCATTTCAACTTTAAACCTGTCATTTATTTTGTGCTGACTGGACATGGCTACTAATAACAGATGCACAGACAAAATTCTTAAAGCTGTATGTGCAAATGCTAGAAGCTTAGGAGACAAAATTCCAGAGCTAATTGTGATAATGACAAGGGATAACCTGGATATTGTGGCAATTACAGAGTCATGGTGCAATGAGAATCATGGCTGGGACATAGCTATACCAGGATACAATTTATTTAGAAAGGATAGAATGGGAAGAATAGGAGGAGGGGTAGCAATGTATGTGAAAAAAAGCATAAATGTTACTTTAATACAAAATATTGAAGACAAAACTGAGGCCCTTTGGGTCACCATAGATACCGGGGAGGACATTATTCGCATTGGGGTGATATATAGACCACCAGACCAGGGGCAGGATTTGGACATCACTAAAATGGCTTTAAAGGGAGAAGTCATAATCATTGGAGACTATAATTTACCTGATGTAAATTGGGAGGGGTCTTTTGCAAGTTCAACTACAAGTGGCCAATTTCTAAATTCCTTACAGGGAGTTTCTCTCAAGCGATTGGTGAGGGAGCCTACTCGCAAAGACTCAATATTAGATATCATGCTTACAAATGGTGACAGGATATCCGACATATATATGGGTGAGCACCTGGGATCCAGTGATGATCAAGCAGTATGGTTTAGTATAAAGATAGGATCCAACTCCTGTCACGTAAAAACAAAGGTGTTGGATTTTAGAAATGCTGACTTTGCAAAAATGAGGAGATGTTTAAGTGATTCAACTGGAGGAACTTGGAAGGAGTGCAGGAGAGGTGGGAAAAACTGAAAAGTGCAATACTAAGGGCAACAGACCTTTGTATCAAAAGGGTTAGGAAAAGCACCAGGAAAAGGAATACAATTTGGTTCACAAAAGAAGTATCAACTAGTGTGAAAGCAAAAAAGACGGCTTTTTAGGAAATACAGACTCAAAATAATAACGACAAAGAGGTGTATCTTGACAGATGGAAGGATGTGAAGAAAGTGATCAGATGTGCAAAGGCAGAAGATGAGGAGAAAATGGCCCAGTCAGATAAAGGGGGCAAAACGTAAGTATATAAGTGAAAGGAGAAAATCAATTGGAGGAATAGTAAGACTTAAGACAGAGAGAGTGAGCATTTGGTGGAAGGAGACAAGGAAATAGCAGATCACCTAAATAATTATTTTTGCTCAGTATTTATTAAAGAAGGAGAAGGGAAGGGGCCGCAGTTAAGTTGCAAGGGCATTCATAAAAATAAGGTAGACGAAAGTACATTTGCAGAAAAGTGGATAAATCAATGGGGAAAGATGGGATACACCCAAGGATACTAAAAGAGCTAAAAGATGTGCTGGTGACACCTTTAACAGAAGTATTTAACCAGTCACTAAATACAGGTGCCAATCCAGAGGACTGGAAAAGAGCAAATGTAGTTCCACTGCACAAAAGTGGAAGCAAGTAACTACAGACCAGTAAGCCTTACATCAGTAGTAGGGAAAGTAGTGGAAAAACTATTAAAAGAAAGTGGTGGAATATCATAATTCAAACAATTTACAGGATCCAAAAAAGCATGGATTTTCCTCTTGGGAAATCATGCCAAACAAATCTTATTGACTTTTTTGACTCTGTGATGAAAATAATAGATCAAGGGGGAGCTGTAGATGTAGCATATCTAGACTTTAGTAAGGCATTTGACACTGTCCCACATCGCAGACTGCTAAATAAACTTAAAAGCATAGGGGTGGATTATAAAACAGTTAAATGGATAAGAATCTGGTTGCAGGATAGGAAACAGACAGTTGTAGTAAATGGAGTGGAATCTATGGTGGGAAATGTTATCAGTGGAGTACCCCAGGGATCTGTACTTGGACCAGTTCTCTTTTATATCTTTGTTGGTGACATTGCAAATGGTATTGAAGGGAAAGTATGCCTTTTTGCAGATGATACAAAGATATGCAACAGGGTAGACACACCGGGAGGGGTAAAACAAATGATTGATGACCTAGGTAGGCTTGCGAAATGGTCAAGAACGTGGCAACTACAGTTTAATGCTAAAAAATGCAAAATCATGCACTTAGGTCTAAAAAACCCAAAAGCTAAATATAGTATCAAGGGTACTATAATGGAAACTACTGAGGAGGAAAGGGATTTAGGAGTTAATAGGCCTTATTCAGAGTTGATCGCAGCAGCAAGTTTGTTAGCAGTTGGGCGAAACCATGTGCACTGCAGGGGGGGGGGCGGATGTAACGTGCAGAGAGAGTTAGATTTGGGTGGGGTGTGTTCAAACTGAAATCTAAATTGCAGTGTAAAAATAAAGCAGCCAGTACTTACCCTGCACAGAAACAATATAACCCACCCAAATCTAACTCTCTCTGCACGTGTTACATATGCCCCTCCTGCAGTGCACATGGTTTTGCCCATCTGCTATCATATTTGCTGCTAAGATCAGGTCTGAATTAGGCCCAATATTTCAAGTGACTTAAATGCAGGAAAGCAATGCAACATAGCAATGAGAAAGGCAAGTCAGATGCTTAGTTGCATAGGGAGAGGAATCATTAGCAGGAAAAAAAAAGTAATAATGCCACTGTATAGGTCATTGGTACGGCCCCATCTGGAATACTGTGTCCAGTTCTGGAAACCATATCTCCAAAAGGATATAAATACATTAGAGAGTGTACAAAGAAGGGCAACTAAAATGGTGCATGGCCTACATCACAAATCTTACCCGGAAAGGCTAAAAGATCTTAACATGTATAGTTTGGAGGAGAGAAGGGAAAGAAGGGGGGGGGGGGGGGGGGGGACATGATAGAAACTTTCAAATATACCAAGGGTCTTAACAAAGTTCAGGAGGGAAACATTCTTCAAAGGAAGAGAAGTATTAGAACTCAAGGACATACACTGAAACTGGAGGGTGGCAGGTTCAGGGTAAATTTAAGGAAAAATACTTTACAGAAAGGGTAGTGGATAAGTGGAATAGCCTCCCATCAGAGGTGGTAGAGGCTAAGACTGTAGAGCAATTTAGACATGCTTGGGATAGGCATATGAATATCCTTACAAAGAATTAAGGTTCAAAAAGGGTTGAGATTACCTAAAGGATAAAAAAAGTGGCAAGCTAGATGGGCCAAGTCTAATTCTATGTTTCTATAGGAGGAGGGTCACTATCGATGTACATATACATTTGTCAGCAATGCTGGTATAAAGGAGATTTATGGTAGACTTACCATGGTTAAATCTCTTCTGCGAGGTACACTAGGTTCCACAGGGAATACATCGGGGTGTTGAGTTGGATCTTGATCCGAGGCACCAACAGGCTAAAGCTTTGACTGTTCCCAGGATTCATTGCATGGCCGCCTCTATAACCCCGCCTCCGTGCACAGGAGCTCAGTTTCATTAACCAGTCCAATGCAGTAGCAGGTAAAAGAGAAGGCAGATGTTAGTCACAGAGAACCACATTCTCACGACAGGAGAAGGGACCAGTGGCTAATGCCATACAAACTTAAAGTGCGTCAGCGTGGCGCCCTGTGGAACCCAGTGTATCTCGCAGATAGAGATTTAACTATGGTAAGTCTACCATAAATCTCCTTTTCTGCAGCGGAGTACACTGGGATTCCTCAGGGAATACATCGGGGATGTCCTAAAGCAGATCCTCAAGGGAGGGGACGCACCTTAGCGGGTATGAGAACCCGACGTCCAAAGGAAGCATCCTGGGAGCAGGGCCGGCTCCAGGCATGTTCGACTAGAGCGGCCGCGCGGGGCGCCACTCTTACAGGGCGCCGCACGCTGCGGCCGCCATTTTCCTGCCTGGAGCCAGCCTCTGTGTGTCCGACTCCCGGCCGCTTGTGTGCGCGCTATGCAGCGCGCTGTGCGGCGCCGGCGTCTGACGTTGGACGCCGGCGCCGCGCAGCGTGCATAGCGCGCACACAGTTTTGTTCCTCCGTCCGCGGCCCGCCCACAGCAGTATTCCCGGCTCCCAGCAGCACCGCAGTGTCAGTGACAGACAGGTAAGTTAAAATCTGTCTGGCACTGTGTGGGGCCGTTTATTTTTCTGGCACTGTGGAGGCATTATTTTTCTGGCACTGTGGGGGCATATCTGCACTGTGGGGGCATTATTTTTCTGGCACTGTGGGGGCATTGTTTTTCTGGCACTGTGGGGGCATATCTGCACTGTGGGGGCATTATTTTTCTGCCACTGTGGGGGCATATCTGCACTGTGGGGGCATTATGTTTCTGGCACTGTGGGGGCATTATTTTTCTGGCACTGTGGGGGCATATCTGCACTGTGTGGGCATTATTTTTCTGGCACTGTGGGGGCATTATTTTTCTGGCACTGTGGGGGCATATCTGCACTGTGGGCATTATTTTTCTGGCACTGTGGGGGCATATCTGCACTGTGGGGGCATTATTTTTCTGGCACTGTGGGGGCATATCTGCACTGTGGGGGCATTATTTTTCTGGCACTGTGGGGGCATATCTGCACTGTGGGGGCATTATTTTTCTGGCACTGTGGGGGCATATCTGCACTGTGGGGGCATTATTTTTCTGGCACTGTGGGGGCATATCTGCACTGTGGGGGCATTATTTTTCTGGCACTGTGGGGGCATATCTGCACTGTGGGGGCATTTATGTTTCTGGCACTGGGGGCATTTATGTATCTGGCACTGTGAGGGCATATCTGCACTGTGGGGGCTTTTGTGTTTTGTGGCACGGCGGGCATTTATTTATCTGGCACTGTGGGGGCATTTATGTTTTGTGGCACTGGGGGCATTTATGTATCTGGCAGTTATGTATCTGGCACTGTGGGGTCATTGATGCATCTGGCACTGTGGGGGCACTTATGTATCTGGCATTGTGTGGTCATTTATGTATCTGGCATTGTGGGGGCATTTATGTATCTGGCACTGGGGGCATATCTGCACTGTGTGGCCATTTATGTATCTGGCACTACTGGGGGGCATGTCACGTGTAGCTGGCACTGCTGGGGGGTATGTCACGTGTAGCTGGCATTGCTGGGGGGCATGTCACGTGTAGCTGGCACTGCTGGGGGGCATATCATGTAGTGTATCTACTAGGCGTCTGTGGCTAGGCAATGTGTCTATCGTGCGCTGCCTGGCGCAAAGTGTCTATCGTGCGCTGCCTGGCGCAAAGTGTCTATCGTGCTCTGCCTGGCGCAAAGTGTCTATCGTGCTCTGCCTGGCGCAAAGTGTCTAACGTGCTCTGCCTGGCGCAAAGTGTATAGGAGGTTCTACCTGGTGCAATGTGTATTAGCTGCACTACTATGTGGTGTAATGCGAATTGCCACTACTCTGTGGTCATGCACCTTCCCCACGAAGCAACGGCCCTAAATTTTTGCTGCGCGCCTTCGGCGCGCACTGTCCCTGCTTCAGCATGTGGGTGGAGGAGCACCAAGCATTACAGTATGTACATCATTTTGCCCTCCTTACTTAAAAATGTGCCCTCCTTGTGATCAGCACCCTGCCCTAAAACGTGAACACTATCATGTGTAGCTGGCACTGCTGGGGGTCTATTGTGTGTAGCTGGCACTGTTGAGGGGCATGTCATGTGTAGCTGGCACTGCTGCGGGGCATGTCATGTGTAGCTGGCACTGCTGCGGGGCATGTCATGTGTAGCTGGCACTGCTGCGGGGCATGTCATGTGTTGCTGGCACTGCTGCGGGGCATGTCATGTGTAGCTGGCACTACACTGGAGACATTGTGTGTAAGGAACACTACTGTGGCTGTTCTGCATAAGGCTGCTAATTGTGTGCATAGAGGGGGTGTGAAAAAATATATTTATTTATAGTTTAATAATATGAAGTTACGAGGCCACACCCACTTTCCCAGGAGGCCACGCCCACTTTTCCCGAAGCGCGCGCGCGCCTTCGGCGCGCGCATAGGGGTTAGGGGGCGCTTTTACATTTTCTCGCACAGGGTGCTAGTAGGCCTGGAGCCGGCCCTGCCTGGGAGGCAGAAGTATCAAAGGCATAGAACCTAATAAACGTGTTCACTGAGGATCACGTAGCCACCTTGCACAATTGTTCTGCGGACACACCATGGCAGGCCGCCCAAGAAGGTCCAACAGACTGAGTAGAATGGGCCTTAATAGCAGCAGGAGCCGGGAGCCCGGCCAGCGAATAAGCTTGTGCAATCACCATTCAAATCCATCTGGCCAAGGTTTGCTTGTTTGCAGGCCAGCCACGATTGTGAAAACCAAAAAGTACAAAAAGGGAATCAGACTCCTGATAGAGGCCGTCCTTTCCACGTATGTACGGAGAGCCCGTACCACATCCAAAGACCGCTCCTTGGAGGACAAGTCAGAAGAGATAAAGGCCAGAACCACAATCTCTTGGTTAAGGTGAAAAGATGACACCACCTTTGGCAAATAACCTGGGTGATTTCTAAGCACTGCCCGGTCACAGTGAAATATCAGAAAGGGAGGACGGCAGGACAATGCGCCTAAGTCCGAAACCCTTTTAGCAGAGGCAATAGCCAGCAAGAAGAGGACCTTGGCAGTAAGCCATTTAAGGTCCATCGTCTCAAGAGGTTCAAAAGGAGACTCTTGCAGGGCAGTCAGGACAACAGACAAATCCCATGGAGCCACAGGAGGGACATAGGGAGGTTGAATTCGTGATACGCCCTGAGTGAAAGTATGAACGTCAGGAATAGGCACAATTTTCTGCTGAAACCACACAGACAAGGCAGATATATGAACCTTGAGGGAGGCCAACGAAATCCTAAGTCCAGGCCTTGTTGCAAAAAAGCCTGAAGCCTGGAAGTACTAAACTTGTAAGCATCGTAATTCTTAGCAGCACACCAGGTAAAGTAAGAATTCCAGACCCTATAAAAAAACCGTGCAGAAGCCGGTTTGCGGGCCTTGAGCATGGTTTGGATAACCGCCTCGGAAAATCCTTTGGATCTCAGGAGTGAAGCTTCAAGAGCCACGCTGTCAAAGCCAGTCTGGCCAGGTCCTGGTAGACACAAGGGCCCTGAACGAGGAGTTCTGGGCGTTGAGGAAGTAGAAGCGGACGCTCTATCAACAGACCCTGTAGGTCTGAGAACCAATGCCGTCTGGGCCACACTGGAGCGACTAGAAGTAGTATTCCTCCTTCTTGCTTGAACTTCTGCAGTACCCTGGGCAGGAGTGACACTGGAGGGAACACGTAGTGCAGCCGAAAGTTCCATGGAATTGCCAGTGCGTCCACGAACGCTGCTTGAGGATCCCTTGTCCTTGATCCGAAGACCGGAACTTTGTGATTGTGTCGAGACGCCATCAGGTCTTCATCTGGTAGGCCCCACTTACACTAGGAGTTGAAAGACTTCCTGATGAAGACTACACTCTCCGGCGTGCACGTCCTGACGACTGAGGAAATCCGCTTCGCAGTTGAGGACTCCCGGAATGAACACTGCCGATATTGCTGGCAGATGGCGTTCTGGCCAACTAAGGATTTTTGACACTTCCATCATTGTCATGCGGTTTCGAGTGCTGCCTTGATGATTTATTTATGCCACCATGGTGGCGTTGTCTGATTGTACTTGAACAGGCCTGTTCTGCATCAGAGGCAGGGCAAGAGTCAAAGCATTGAACACTGCCCGCAATTCTAGAATGTTTATCGGGAGGAGAGATTCCTCCTTGGTCCACCAACCCTGGAGAGAGTGTTGCTCTAGCACTGCGCCCCAACCCCACAGACTGGCGTCAGTAGGACCCAGTTGGGGATCCAGAAGGAAGACCCCCTGCTCAACTGTTGGTTCTGTAGCCACCAGTTCAGTGAAATACGAACCTCCGGAGTCAAGGAGATAATTTGAGATCTGATCCGATGAGGCAGGCCGTCCCACTTGGAAAGGATTAACCTCTGCAGAGGGCGGGAATTAAATTGAGCGTACTCCACCATGTTGAAAGCCGACACCATGAGGCTTAGTACTTGTATCGCCAAGTGTATCGACACTCTTGGACGAGAGCGGAAGTATCTGATCCTGTCCTGAAGTTTCAGAACTTTCTCCGAAGAAAAGAACAGTCTTTGGCTGTGTGTGTCCAGTAGTGCCCCCAGGTGTACCATGCTCAGAGCAGGGACCAGGGAGGACTTTTTCCAGTTGATGAGCCACCCGTGGGCTTGTAGGAATTGGACCGTCAGATCCAGATGACTGAGGAGAACATCTCAGGAGTTCACCAGGATCAGCAAGTCGGGAGACTTGCAAACACATCAGAATGTGGTAAAACTACTTTAGTAACCTTCTGACGTTTGAATTTATCAGGTTTCTTAGATGCAGTAGTGGGATGTACTGTTATGAACCACAAGCAGTGGTTCATTCCTGTTCATGTATTTTATGTTATAGTTCTCTTGCAGGCCAGGATTTCCTTTGCTCTGGTTTAGAAAGACTCTTGTTGGCCGCCGGTGATAGCTTCTGTCTAGCTGCTTCCTGCCTTGAAGCATTCCTGTCCAGGAGTCCTGTGGCTTTGCCTGTGTCTGATCCAGTATCCTGCCCTGACACATTCCTGTCCAGGAGTCCTGTTGCTTTGCCTGTGTCTGATCCAGTATCCTGCCTTGAAGCATTCCTGTCCAGGAGTCCTGTGGCTTTGCCTGTGTCTGATCCAGTATCCTGTTTCTTGGTGTCCACTGGTCTGTCGTTTGGAATTCTGCCTGTTCTCCAGTCCTGAGAGCCTGTGTCAGCTACTTTGGGGGTTCCTGTCCTTTTGCCAGTATTCGTACCGGTTTCGTGAGTAGCGGCTCTGCCGCATTCCTAGGCTTAGGCCGCAGCGTCTTGTTATATTTGTTTTGAAGTTTCTGCAGAGGTTCTGTGTTGGCTGTCCTCGCCGGTATACGACAGTGCCGTGTGGACAGCATTGCCTTTGTTGTTAGTCTTGGCGGCTGAGACGCGCATACTTTCATTTAGTTCTGTAGCGCCCCTAACTCTGTATTTCTGTCTTTAGTTAGAGGTTCCCCTTGTCATCATCCCGTCTCATTTACGCTTTGTCTCCAACTAAGACCGGGGGGCATCGGAGTTGGGCAGACATAAACCGCCCTTCAAACGCGGCTGCCGTGGGCCCAAGAAACCATAGTCTCGCAGGCGTAGACTGACCACGAGGGTGAGACAACGGAGTCAGGTTTCCGTAGGGGTTGCTGCTGAGCTCCGTATCTTTTGCAGCATTACGTTCCTGTACTTGGGGCTCATCTGCCCAGTTCCAGGAGTACCAAGTACAGTGAACGTAACATTATCACTGGCCCATTCAACAAAAAAAAGAAATAAAGCTAAATAGTAGGGTTTTTTTCTTTTTTTTGGCCCAGTCCAGTGTCCTGTCTAGAATCCAGTCATGTCTAGAATCCAGTGTGCAGAACCGAATCCAGTGTGCAGAACCCAGTCCAGTGTTCAGAACCCAGTCGTGTTCAGAATCCAGTCCAGTCTTGTCTTGTCTAGTTCAAAAGCCAGTCCAGTCTTGTCTTGTCTAGTTCAAAAGCCAGTCCAGTCTTGTCTTGTCTAGTCTAGTCTTGTTTGAAATCCTCCTATGCCAACTATGCAAGCCCTGCAGGCGTCTCTCTCAGCCCTGAACTCTGCTTTCAGTGCTTTGAAACCTGAGCGGCTGGAAGTTTTGCAGCAATCCTTAAAGCAACTGCAAAACCTTATGACCAAAATTTTGCTTATCTTGCCAGAAGTCGTTGAGAGTTCATCTATCTCTAAAGAGACTCTTGCTCACAATATGGTGACAAGAGAATCCTCAGGTTTAATTGGAGAGAAAAGGTTTAAAAGTTTTCTGCGGCCCAGGCTCTCAGAGAGGAGCGTCTGCGTCGCCAAAACTTAAATTTATGCCTATATTGTGGGGGTTTAGGCCACTATCTGCAGACCTGTGAGTTGCACAAGCCAAAGTGTGGCGACAAGTCCTGCCCTCTGGCCAAGTTGAGTCAGGATTCAAGACCTACTCCTGTCTCTACTGTGGCAGAGGTACTTGTCACACAACCCACACTAAAGAGCACTCTGTCCTATAATTGGGGTCCTTCGGCTAGGGAGTCCCATTATAGATTCAGGAACCAAAGGAGAATGTTTCTCTCCTCTCTTGACTTACCTGTTGAATCAGAGTTGCAAACCCCGGTAGTGGAATCTCAGAGTCCTGAAGCGGTACCCGATGCCCAGAGTACGGAAGCGGTACCCGATGCCCAGGGTCCCGAAGCCGTGCCCAATGCCCAGGGTCCCGAAGCGGTGCCCGATGCTCTTGGTCCAAGAAGGACATCTGATATAATAGCTCAGGTGTCAATACCAGAAGGGGTCTCAGAAGCTGTTACCCCAGGTAGGTACTTGAAAAGCGCAACCCCAGAAAGGGTATCTAAAACCATAGTTCTAGAAGGGAACTCGAGAAGCAAAACCCCAGAAGGGATCTTTGAAGTAATATCCCCAAGTGGGGTCTCGAGAGACACAGCCCCAGAGAAGGGTCTAGAGGTCGCTTCCCCAGGAAAGGACTCAAGAGGCATAGCTTTAGTGGAGGTTCTATAGGTCATAGCTTCAGCAAAAGTCCCGGAGGTCATAATCCCGGGAGAAGTCTCGATAATTATCGACTCAGAGAGGGAGGCTGACGGTCCGGTCCCAGAGAGGGAGGCCGACGGTCTGGTCCCAGTAAAAGAATCCAAGGTGCTGACCCCAGCAGGGTTCCCGAAGGCCACTGCCCCAGCGGGGTTCCCGAAGGCCACTGCCCCAGCGGGGGATCCGAGGGCCACTGCCCCAGCGGGGGTTCCTAGGGCCACTGCCCCAGAGGGGGTTCCTAGGGCCACTGCCTCAGAGGGGGTTCCTAGGGCCACTGCCCCAGAGGGGGTTCCTAGGGCCACTGCCCCAGAGGGGGTTCCGAGGGCCACAGCCCCGAGTAAGGTCCGTAGTGACCAGGTCCTAGCAATGCACTCCAGTCAGTCAGATGGGGAGGAAGCAGATCCTGACTCTTGATAACTCAACGTCTATAGTCTTTGATGGGGACTTAGCCCAATTTTTTGCACTAACGAAACACTACTACACCATTTGGTTGTCTAGACCATTTCTGGGCATCGCTTCAGAGAACCTTGTGCTTTATCTGATATATTCCTTTAGAGGGGAGCCTTTTGAGTGGGCGTCCAACTTAATGAAAACTGAAGATCCCATTCTTCAGGATCCCCCGGCATTCAGTGATGCAGTTATTAAGAGGTATGGTTCCAAAGAAATTGGTTCAGCTTCCTCTAGGTCACCCGTCTTATCTGCTGAGAGTCCACCGTATACTGTAAACTCAGCACAAAAATCTCAGCCCATTGCTTTGACTACAGGATGTGCTTTTCTGTCTTCTTCTAGTAGTAGTACTTTGCCTGAAAGTTTAGCTCCCAAGGTTAAGAAACCAATCTCTGATTTGAACCCAGCCTTGCTGGAAGGTACCATAAGTTCAGACAATGTTTGGGGAATTACCTTGGTCAGACCTCAAGAACTTTGTAAAAAAAAAAGAAGAAAAATAAATAATTAATTATTGACTCTTGCCTTGTGTAAAAAAAAAAGATTTTTTTTTTCCTTGTCTTGTGTCCAGTGGCCACCATCAAGGGGGGGGCACTGTTACAAGCTTGTTTCTGTTTCTTGTCATTGTCTGTTTGTTCCAGTGTCAGGTTTTTTAGTGTATCCCTTCTTTTGGAAAGTCTGAATTTTGGGGTCCGTTGACCCTGCAAGGGGGATACTGTTATGAGCCACGGCAGTGGCTCATTCCTGTTTTGCATTTTGGTTATGTATTTTATGTTATACTTCTGTTTCTGTTCCCTTGGCTTTTGTGGGGTGTCCGGTGTCCACCCTTAAGGAGAGGGTACTGTTATGAACCACAAGCAGTGGTTCATTCCTGTTCATGTATTTTATGTTATAGTTCTCTTGCAGGCCAGGATTTCCTTTGCTCTGGTTTAGAAAGACTCTTGTTGGCCGCCGGTGATAGCTTCTGTCTAGCTGCTTCCTGCCTTGAAGCATTCCTGTCAGGAGTCCTGAGGCTTTGCCTGTGTCTGATCCAGTATCCTGCCCTGACACATTCCTGTCCAGGAGTCCTGTGGCTTTGCCTGTGTCTGATCCAGTATCCTGCTTCTTGGTGTCCACTGGTCTGTCGTTTGGAATTCTGCCTGTTCTCCGGTCCTGAGAGCCGGTGTCAGCTACTTTGGGGGTTCCTGTCCTTTTGCCAGTATTCGTACCGGTTTCGTGAGTAGCGGCTCTGCCGCATTCCTCGGCCTAGGCCGCAGCGTCTTGCTATATTTGTTTTGGAGTTTCTGCAGAGGTTCTGCGTTGGCTGTCCTCGCCGGTATACAACAGTGTTGTGTAGGCGTGTGGACAGCATTGCCTTTGTTGTTAGTCTTTGCGGCTGAGCCGCGCATACTTTCATTTAGTTCTGTAGTGCCCCTAACTCTGTATTTCTGTCTTTAGTTAGAGGTTCCCATTGTCATCATCCCGTCTCAGTTTACGCCTTGTCTCCAACTAAGACCGGGGGGCATCGGAGTTGGGCAGACATAATCCGCCCTTCAAACGCGGCTGCCGTGGGCCCAAGAAACCATAGTCTCACAGGCGTAGACTGACCACGAGGGTGAGACAACGGAGTCAGGTTTCCGTAAGGTTTGCTGCTGAGCTCTGTATCTTTTGCAGCATTACGTTCCTGTACTTGGGGCTCATCCGCCCAGTTCCAGGAGTGCCAAGTACAGTGAACGTAACATGTACCTCATCATCAATTTGTAGAATCAGCTTACTAGCCTCCACTAGGTTAGGGAACATCAACCTGGGTTGTAGATTCCTCGTCAGAAGCAACTGTATCAGTGTCTGACGGATCAGTATATTCCCCATCCTAATCAGAAGAATTATCTGAAATATTAGTGGATTGTGAGGAGGAAGCAGCCCGCTTAGATGACCCCTTGACCCCAGAGGGGCGCGGGGTAGACTTTTGTCTAACCAAGGATTGATTTCATTCTTGTATTTGGGTAGACAGAGTGTCCGCCCAGGGTGTATTAACTACAGGGTCAATATGAGGCTGCAATGGCACGGGAGGTCCCACAGGGGGCGTAAGACGTGTCACAAGCATATTCAGCACACTGGAAAACGCAGCCCAAGGTGGTTCTTGATTGACCACAGGTGCTGCAGGCTGACTAGGAGATGTGTGGCACCCAGTACCTGAATCATCAGTTAAAACTTCCCCCTCAGGTAAATCCTTGGTGCAAGCACTGCATGATGCAGAAGCGTCCGCGGATTTCCCACCCTGTGTGGCAGACATTATAGGGAAAGTAGCCTTAGAGCGTAACAGTACAAAATAGCCAGACAAAAACAATACCTGCAAATAACCCCCTGATTTATGTAACAGTAAATACAGGAAACAGAGAATTAAAGCGGTATGAGGTGACTGAAATACACAGTAAGAAACACAAAATATACGTTATGATAAAACTTACCATTGATAACGGTATTTCTCCTAAGTCCACAGGTTCCACAGGATAACAATGGGATATGATGGAGCAACAGCGGATTGGCACCAAACGATCACAAGCTTTCAGGCCTCCCAGGATGCAATGGGCCCGCCCATATATCCCCGCCCACTGACTCAGGCAAATCAGTTGGATTCCAAAGCATCTAGGCAGGAGCATCATGTAGAGCCCTAATCAGGCGAGAAGAACACACATGCACACCCTTCCATACAAGAAGGAAGAGGTTTGTGAGTAGCAAGATCCTCAAATCAGGTGCATCAGGATGGGATCCCTGTGGACTTAGGAGAAATACCGTTATCAACGGTAAGTTCTTACCATAACGTATATATTTCTCCGGCAGGGTCCACAGGTTATCCACAGGATAACAATGGGATTTCCCAAAGCAATTTTAGTGGTGGGGACGCTCTTGATTGGACAGGAGAACCTTTCGCCCGAATTCAGCGTCATGAGAGGCAAAAGTAACCAAGCATAATGTCTAATAAATGTGTTAATGGAAGACTATGTGGCTGCCTTACATATCTGTTCTGCTGAAGCACCATATTGTGCTGCCTATGAAGGACCTACCTTACGAGTAGAGTGAACAAAGACATTAGCCGGAACAGGGAGATCCGCTTGAGAGTATGCTTCCGAAATCGTCATTCGAAGCCCTCTAGCCAGCGTCTATTTAGTAGCAGGCCATCCTCTCTTGTGAATTCCGTAGAAAATGAAGAGAGAATCTGTCTTTCTCTTACGTCCTAGAGGATGCTGGGGACTCCGTAAGGACCATGGGGATAGACGGGCTCCGCAGGAGACATGGGCACCAATAAAGAACTTTAGGTATGGGTGTGCACTGGCTCCTCCCTCTATGCCCCTCCTCCAGACCTCAGTTGATTACTGTGCCCAGAGGAGACTGGGTGCATTACAGGGAGCTCTCCTGAGTTTTCCTGAAAAGAAAGTATTTTGTTTGGTTTTTTATTTTCAGGGAGCCTGCTGGCAACAGACTCTCTGCAGCGAGGGACTGAGGGGGGAGAAACAGGCCTACTTTAATGTCAGGCTCTGCTTCTTAGGCTACTGGACACCATTAGCTCCAGAGGAAGTCGGAACACAGGTCTCACCCTGGAGTTCGTCCCGGAGCCGCGCCGCCGTCCTCCTCACAGAGCCGGAAGATAGAAGCCGCGTGAGTATGAGAAGAAAGAAGACTTCAAAGGCGGCAGAAGACTTCAGATCTTCACTGAGGTAACGCACAGCAGTAACGCTGTCCGCCATTGCTCCCACACAGCACACACACAGCAGTCACTGTAAGGGTGCAGGGCGCAGGGGGGGCGCCCTGGGCAGCAATAAGGACCTACAAACTGGCTAAAAAACATATATACAGGCTGGGCACTGTATATAATAGAGATCCCCCGCCATGTTTTGAATTTTTAAGCAGGACCGAAGCCCGCCGCTGAGGGGGCGGAGCTTGTCCCTCAGCACTCACCAGCGCCATTTTCTCCACAGCACACGCTGAGAGGAAGCTCCCCGGACTCTCCCCTGCTTATCCACAGTGAAAGAGGTTTTTAAAGAAGGGGGGGCACATAATTTGGCGCAAAATAAGATAAATACAGCGCTGTCTGGGTAAACATACTGTGTTTTTTCCTGGGTCATTGGCGCTGGGTGTGTGCTGGCATACTCTCTCTCTGTCTCTCCAAAGGGCCTTGTGGGGGAACTGTCTTCAGATAAGAGGATTCCCTGAGTGTGTGGTGTGTCGGTACGCGTGTATCGGCATGTCTGAGGTAGAAGGCTTTCCTAGTGAGGAGGTGGAGCAAATAAATGTGGTGTCTCCGTCGGCAACACAGACACCTAACTGGGTGGATATGTGGAATGTGTTACATGCTAATGTGAATTTATTACACAAAAGGTTGGACAAAGCTGAGTCCAGAAATTATGCAGAGTCAGGCCCTGCCTGCCCCTATGTCGTAGGGACCCTCGGGGTCTCAAAAGCGCCCACTATCCCAAACAGTAGACACTGATACCGACACGGATTCTGACTCTAGTGTCGATTACGAGGATGCAAAATTACAGCCAAAATTGGCAAAATGTATTCAATATATAATTATTGCAATAAAGGATGTTTTGTATATCACTGAGGAACCCCCGGTCCCTGACACGAGGGTACACATGTATAAGGAAAAGAAACCTGAGGTAACATTTACTCCTTCTCATGAGCTGAACGAGTTATTTGAAATGGCTTGGGAATCTCCAGACAAGAAACTGCAGATCCCAAAAGGATTCTTTTGGCGTATCCTTTCCCGATCAAGGACAGGATACGGTGGGAATCTTCCCCAAGGGTAGACAAAGCGTTGACATGCCTATCCAAAAAGGTAGCACTGCCATCCCAGGATACGGCTACCCCCAGGGATCCTGCTGATCGCAAGCAGGAGAATACATTAAAGTCCATTTACACGCACTCTGGTACCTTACTCAGACCGGCGATAGCGTCGGCGTGGGTTTGTAGCGCTGTAGCAGCGTGGACTGATACCTTATCGGCAGATTTGGATCCCTAGATAGGGATACCATTTTGTTAACCCTGGGTCATATTAAAGATGCTGTCTTATATCTGAGGGATGCTCAAAGAGACATTGGCCTACTGGGTTCTAGAGTCAACGCTATGTCCATTTCTGCCAGACGAGTCCTATGGACCCGGCAATGGACAGGTGATGCAGACTCAAAAAGGCATATGGAGGTTTTACCTTATAGAGGTGAGGAATTGTTTGGGGACGGTCTCTCGGACCTGGTCTCCACAGCTACGGCAGGTAAATCAAATTGTTTGCCTTATATTCCCTCATAGCCTAAGAAAGCGCCACATTATCAAATGCAGTCCTTTCGGTCAAATAAAAACAAGAGAGCACGAGGATCGTCCTTTCTTGCCAGAGGTAAGGGCAGAGGGAAAAAGCTGCCAACCACAGCTAGTTCCCAGGAACAGAAGTCCTCCCCGGCCTCTACAAAATCTACTGCATGACGCTGGGGCTCCACTGAGGGAGTCCGCCTCAGTGGGGGCACGTCTTCGACTTTTCAGCCACATCTGGGTTCACTCACAGGTGGATCCCTGGGTGATAGAAATTGTCTCCCAGGGTTACAAGCTGGAATTCGAAGAGGTGCCCCCTCGCCAGTTTTTCAAATCGGCCCAACCAGCTTCTCCCCCAGAAAGGGAGATAGTTTTAAATGCAATTCAAAAATTGTGTCTTCAACAGGTGGTGGTCAAAGTTCCCCTGCTTCAACAAGGGAGGGGGTATTACTCAACCCTATTTATAGTCCCGAAACCGGACGGTTCGGTCAGACCCATTTTAAATTTAAAATCCTTGAACCTATACTTGAAAAGGTTCAAGTTCAAGATGGAATCACTCAGAGCGGTCATCGCCAGCCTAGAAGGGGGGGATTTTATACCCTGGACATAAAGGATGCATGCCTTCATGTTCCCATATATCCACCTCATCAGGCATACCTAAGATTTGCGGTACAGGATTGTCATTACCAATTTCAGACGTTGCCGTTTGGGCTTTCCACGGCCCCGAGGATTTTCACCAAGGTAATGGCGGAAATGATGGTGCTCCTGCGCAAGCAGGGTGTCACAATTATCCCGTACTTGGACGATCTCCTCATAAAAGCGAGATCACGAGAGAAGTTGTTGAACAGCGTGTCACTTTCACTGAATGTGTTACAGCAACACGGCTGGATTCTCAATATCCCGAAGTCACAGTTAGTTCCTACGACTCGTTTGACCTTCTTAGGCATGATTCTGGATACGGACCAGAAAAGGGTTTATCTTCCGATAGAAAAGGCCCAGGAACTCATGACTCTGGTCAGGGACCTATTGAAGCCAAAACAGGTGTCGGTGCATACTCGAATCCTGGGAAAGATGGTGGCATCTTACGAGGCCATTCCCTTCGGCAGGTTCCATGCGAGGACCTTCCAATGGGACCTACTGGACAAGTGGACCGGGTCACATCTACAGATTCATCGGTTGATCACCCTGTCCCCCAGGGCCAGGGTATCTCTCCTGTGGTGGCTGCAGAGTGCTCACCTTCTGGAAGGTCGCAGATTCGGCATTCAGGACTGGGTTCTGGTGACCACGGACGCGAGCCTCAGAGGTTGGGGAGCAGTCACACAAAGAAGAAGTTTCCAAGGTCTTTGGTCAAGTCAAGAAACTTGTCTTCACATCAACGTCCTGGAACTGAGGGCCATATACAACGCCCTTCGTCAAGCGGAGACTTTGCTTCGCGACCTACCGGTTCTGATTCAGTCAGACAACATCACCGCAGTAGCTCATGTAAACCGCCAAGGCGGCACAAGGAGCAGAATGGCAATGGCGGAAGCCACCAGGATTCTTCGCTGGGCGGAAAATCATGTGGGCGCACTGTCAGCGGTGTACATTCCGGGAGTGGACAACTGGGAAGCAGACTTCCTCAGCAGACACGATCTACATCCAGGAGAGTGGGGACTTCATCAGGAAGTCTTCGCACAGATTGCAAGTCAGTGGGGCCTGCCCCAGATAGACATGATGGCGTTCCGCCTAAACAAAATACTACAGAGGTATTGCGCCAGATCAAGAGACCCTCAGGCGGTGGCAGTGGACGCCCTAGTAACACCGTGGGTGTTCCAGTCGGTCTATGTGTTTCCTCTTCTTCCTCTCATCCCCAAGGTGTTGAGAATAATAAGGAAAAGAGGAGTACAGACAATTCTCATTGTTCCAGATTGGCCGCGAAGGGCCTGGTATCCGGATCTGCAGGAAATGCTCACAGAAGATCCGTGGCCTCTTCCTCTAAGACAGGACCTGTTACAACAGCGTTTGATGGCATGGCGGTTGAACGCCGGATCCTAACGGAAAAGGGCATTCCGGATGAGGTCATTCCTACTCTGATAAAGGCTAGGAAGGACGTGACAGCTAAACATTATCACCGTATATGGCGGAAGTATGTTTCTTGGTGTGAGGCCAGGAATGCTCCTACGGAAGAATTCCATATGGGCCGTTTCCTTCACTTCCTACAAACTGGAGTGAATTTGGGCCTAAAATTAGGTTCCGTTAAGGTTCATATTTCGGCCCTATCCATTTTCTTTCAGAGGGAATTAGCTTCTCTCCCAGAAGTACAGACTTTTGTGAAGGGAGTGCTGCATATTCAGCCTCCTTTTGTACCTCCGGTGGCGCCTTGGGATCTTAACGTGGTGTTGAATTTCCTTAAGTCGCACTGGTTTGAACCACTTAAAAGTTAAAACAGTGGAATTAAAATATCTCACTTGGAAAGTGGTCATGTTGTTAGCCTTGGCTTCGGCTAGGCGAGTGTCGGAATTGGTGGCTTTGTCTCATAAAAGCCCCTATCTGATTTTCCATATGGATAGAGCGGAATTGCGGACTCGTCCTCAATTCTTGCCTAAGGTGGTTTCATCTTTTCATATGAACCAGCCTATTGTGGTGCCTATAGCTACACGTGACTTGGAGGATTCCGAGTCCCTTGATGTGGTCAGGGCTTTGAGGATATACATAGCCAGAATGGCTAGAGTTAGAAAAACAGAAGCACTGTTTGTCTTGTATGCAGCCAACAAGGTTGGCGCTCCTGCTTCAAAGCAGACTATTGCTCGCTGGATCTGTAACACGATTCAGCAGGCTCATTCAACGGCTGGATTGCCGTTACCAAAATCGGTTAAGGCCCATTCCACTAGGAAGGTGGGCTCTTCTTGGGCGGCTGCCCGAGGGGTCTCGGCATTACAATTGTGCCGAGCTGCTACTTGGTCGGGTTCAAACACATTTGCAAAGTTCTACAAGTTTGATACCCTGGCTGAGGAGGACCTCATATTTGCTCAATCGGTGCTGCAGAGTCATCCGCACTCTCCCGCCCGTTTGGGAGCTTTGGTATAATCCCCATGGTCCTTACGGAGTCCCCAGCATCCTCTAGGACGTAAGAGAAAATAAGATTTTAAACCTACCGGTAAATCTTTTTCTCCTAGTCCGTAGAGGATGCTGGGCGCCCGTCCCAAGTGCGGACTACTTCTGCAAGACTTGTATATAGTTTTGCTTACATAAGGGTTATGTTACAGTTTTTCATCAGTCTCGGACTGATACTGTGTTGTTTCATACTGTTAACTGGTTCGTATATTCCAAGTTATACGGTGTGAATGGTGTGGGCTGGTATGAATCTTGCCCTTGGATTAACAAAAATCCTTTCTTCGTACTGTCCGTCTCCTCTGGGCACAGTTTCTCCAACTGAGGTCTGGAGGAGGGGCATAGAGGGAGGAGCCAGTGCACACCCATACCTAAAGTTCTTTCTTGGTGCCCATGTCTCATGCGGAGCCCGTCTATCCCCATGGTCCTTACGGAGTCCCCAGCATCCTCTACGGACTAGGAGAAAAAGATTTACCGGTAGGTTTAAAATCTTATTTTCTGATGGCACTTGTGCGATCCACGTAGATCCTTAATGCTCGGACTACGTCCCGCGACGCATCTCCCGCAGAAAATCCCGATACCTGAAAAACCAGGACTACATTTTCTTCATTAAGGTGGAATTTAAACACCACCTTAGGAAGATACCCAGACCTAGTTCTGAGAACTGCTTTATCTGGATAAAAAAACAGAAAAGGAGAACAACATTACAGCGCTCCTAAATCTGATACTTTCTAGCTGACGCCATAGCCAGTAGAAAAGAGAACTTTAGTGGTCAACCATTTAAGATCCACTTTATTAAGTAGTTCAAACGGAGCAACTTGAAGGGCTTTGAGGACTAGACCTAAGTCCCAAGGCACTGTAGGAGGAACAAAAGGAGGTTGAATGCACAGCATTCCCTGGATAAAGTACGCACATCCTGTAAATTGGCAATTTTTCTTTTGGAACGCTACAGTCAATGCTGATACTTGTACTCTCAAGGAAGCCACCTTCAAACCCTTATCCATTCCTGCCTGAAGGAAATCTAAGACCCATGAAACTTTGGAAAGATTTCGGGTCCATATTTCTTTTACTGCACCATGAATAGCCTGCCATATTCGGTGATAAATGCGAGCTGAGGAGGGTTTCCTTGCTCTGTGCAAAGTTTGAATTTACCTGTAGCGAGAATCCTCTTGACTTCAGGATAGAGGTTTCAAGAGCCACGCCGTCAACGGTAGTCGATCCAGATGCCTGTGATAACAAGGACCCTGCATTAGTAGATCTGGACGTTGAGGGAGCAGACGTGGAGCATCCATCGACATTCTCTGCAGATCTGTGTACCATTGCCTTCTGGGCCAAGCCGGAGCTATTAGAATCACAGCACCCTTTGCTTCTTATATCTTCCTCACCACCCTGGTAGCAGGATGATCGCAGGAAATAGATACGCCAGATAAAATGCCCATTTCACTGATAAGGCGTCAACAAAGATCGCTCCGGGATCCTTTGTTCTTGCCCCATATGCGGGAACTTAGTTGTTCAGATGGGACGCCATGAGATCTATCTCTGGCAAACCCCACTTGTCTACCAGAGTCTGAAAGACTTCCGGGTGTAGAGCCCATTCGCTTGCTTGAATGGCGTGTCGACTGAGAAAATATGCTTCCCAGTCTAGGACACCCGGAACGAATACTGAGGACAATGCTGGAAGATGGAGTTCTGCCCAGTTTAGAATGTGACTTACCTCCTTCATTGCTGTTTGGCTGCGCGTTCCTCCCTGATGGTTGAGGTACGCCCCTGCCGTTACATTGTCCGAGCGGATCTGGACTGGTCTTCCTTGAAGAGTGTCCTTTGCCTTAATCAGTGCCAAGTATATGGCCCCAGGGGCAAACGCAGGATTTTCAGGGGGGGGGGGGGGGGAGGTCCGTATAAATATCTATCTATTCTATATACACATAATATATATATATTATAAGTTTGTCCAAGAAAAGATATATTTATTTATATATATATATATATATATATATATATACACACACACACACACACACACACACACACACACACATCTATGCATGCATACGTACATATTACATATACACACACACAGTATGTATGTATATATATATATATATATATATGTATATATATATAGCGAGAGAGAGAGTATATGTGTGGCACACAGCTTACATACAATACACACACACGGCATATTTACAAACATGCAGTATATGCACACGTGCACACATACATGTAGCATGCACACACAGCATGCTTAAAAAAACAACAGGGCACATACACACATTGCATACTGTACTTCTTACACACACAGCCGTTTTAAAACACACAGGGCATACACACACACCCCCTTTCCCCCATACTTCAGACGTGGTTTGCTGCCACAGTAGCTCCTCGTGACTGCCTGGCAGTGATGGGCGGCGTAGAAACTCTTCCTCACCCCAGTGCTGCTGCCTGGCCACCGCAGTGCTGGGCGGCGCATAGAAACATAGAATGTGATGGCAGATAAGAACCACTTGGCCCATCTAGTCTGCCCCTTTTTTTTTATCCTTTAGGTAATCTCAACCCTTTTTGAACCTTAACTCTTTGTAAGGATATTCATATGCCTATTCCAAGCATGTTTAAATTGCTCTACAGTCTTAGCCTCTACCACCTCTGATGGTTCTGTCTCTTTAATAAAAAAAGTGGGATAGGACTTAAACACATGACAGAAGCATACTGTGTATTTAAGTGTGTCCTCCAGGATATTTTGGGGGCAGGGCGCCGGTACTATTGGGGGTAGGCTTGCCCCCTCGACGTCACTAGTGGGGAGCGTGTCCAGCCCGTTTCGTCACTCATTGGGGTGTGCCCAGCACTTGCGGAGCTGGGCTTCCCCCCGCGCTCTCCCTTGAATGTGAATGCCATGCGCATGCATGCAGCATCTATTCACACGGCGGCATCGGGCATGCTGTTTTAGCAGGGCACCGCAAAAGGGGCCATTAGTACCAGATTTAGCCATGCGAAGCTAAGCCCATCTGAAGTCCAGGTTAGGCCACACAACGCGCATCTCAGGAGGCTTTGAGCTGAAATGTGTTCCACCGGCTGCATACGCGCACAGGCGAGTTCCCACCTGCTCATACAGACAGCCATCCTGAAAATCCGATGGTGAAGTCGAGAACCACCAAATTAATACAAGCAATCTTCTCTGCACAAATGTACTTGTGCGCTAATACCCCACACATATGCAGCTATATACCGGGTTTCTGCATGTGAACGTGCATCAACCTGGGATTTCTTCCACATGAGACCAAGGTGTTTGCCGGCTTGCTAGACCCAGCGAATTCCTGGGTCACATGTCTGAAACCAGCATAACTGGTAATTTTTACACAGGCTCACCCACATGTCAGGCTGGGGCAACCTGTGTTTCTCCAGATATTGTGCAGCTACAAGACCCGTTGTGCCCTGCCAACTGATAGTGTATTATTCTGGGGATGGATGGCAGCTAAGGGGAAGCAGCAGGTTCCCAAATTGCATGGACTGGGAATTAATAATGTGACAACCATTCTCAGCCTATGTAAATAATACACGTGCAGAGCTGTGGTTATCTGCCATTGTGGACTGCTAGGCACTGGTCAGAGCTTCCAGAAACCCAACTGAGAAGCCATGAGGTGGGGAAGGGAAAGGTTCCACACGCTAGTTGGGGGCCAGTGGCTTCCAGCCGGCATGTGCTGCACAGGAGCAGGGATCCCCGCACACACAAACATGGAAGGGACTGAACTCCAAAGTTCCCTCCAGGCTGAGGCCTACATCCCCAGGACGGCGTGACTCAGCCCCCGCTCCCTCTCTCACCGCCACCAGCCTCTCGCACTCCGGCAGCCGCTGGTCCACCGTGGCGCTGTAGTCCACTTCCATCTTGACGACCATCGGATCGCTCCGTATTATCAGCCATGTCAGGAACGGAGCAGAGACCCAGCAGTAAGCTGACAGCACCGGGGAAAGCAGACTAGCATGCGAGCGCCGAACTAAGACACCTCAAACTCTTCCTGTCAGCTCTGTACTCGTGCCGTGCTGCCCGGCCACCGCGGGTTCAGCTGTCAGCTCTTCCGTGTCAAGTGGAATGGATATGAAACTAAGCCACATGACGCGGAAGCGCCTGACAGCTGAACCGGCGGTGGCCGGGCAGCACGGCACGAGTACAGAGCTGACAGGAAGAGTTTCTCTGCGCCGCCCAGCAGTGCGGTAGCCGGGCAGCAGCACTGGCGTGAGGGTGTGCGGCTGGTGCAGAGACGGAGACCAGTTTGTCTCCGTCTCTTAAACGAGAATTTAGTCCGTCAGGGGGGGTTTCTGGGTACTCGGAAACCCCCCCTGCGTGCACCACTGGGCCCGAAGTTCTAACAGATTTATTGGCAGGCAACTTTCTTCTATGGTTTATTGTCCCTAGAACCATAATCTTCCGGACACTGCTCCCCAGCCCTGGAGACTGGCATCTGTTGTCAGGATCTCCCATCTGATATCCAAAAGGTTCTCCCTTTGTCTAGATGGGATGTCTGTAGCCACCAGGCTGATGACTTTCTTACCTTGTGTGAAAGTACCATAGTCTGTTTCCTTATTGTCTGATGTATTCCATTCCATCTGGCTAGGATCAGATGCTGATGAGGTCTTGAGTGGAATTGTGCATACTCCACCATGTCGAATGTTGACACCATCAAACCCATCAGTCGCATAGCTGTGTGGATTGATATTGTTTGACTGTGTAACAACTCCTGAGTACTTGACTGTACCTTGGATATCTTGTTCCGAGGTAATCCATTTTCAGCAGACTTGAATGCAGTACAGCCCCACAGTGAGTCATCCGTTGTGACAGAACCCACGATGACTTTGCCCAATTTATGAACCACCAGTGCCTCTGCAGACAAGTCATTGTCTGTTGGAGATGGTACAGGAGCCTTTCCTGTACCAGGATAAAAAAAGGTGGTCGAGGTATGGCAATTTTCTTATCCCTTTCTTGCAGAGATAAGCTGCCATAATCATCATAATTTTGGTAAATACTCTGGAGGCTGTGGCTAACCCAAAGGGTAAGGTCTGGAACTGAAAAAGTTGCTGGAGGATGGTGAACCTTGAGATAACACTGATAGAACAGTGCTATAGGAACCTTTAGGAAAACATCCTGACTATCCAGGGATACCCTGTTATTCCCTGGCTCCATGCCAAAACTATGGAGTGCAACGTCTCCATGTGTACCGTGGTAACCAAACTTATCTGTTTAGGATTTTGAGATTGGGGTGAAAGGATCCTTCTGAACCCAAACCCTGGTTGGAGTAAACCCCCTGTCCCTATTGTGCAAGGGTTACTGGAATGCCTATTCCTAACAAAAGCTATTTCTGAACTGCTTCTTGCAAACCCCTGTCCTTCGCCTCTACCTGAGACGGACTGGAACAGAAACCTTCGAGGAGGATGCTTCTTGAAGAGAAACATAACCTAGAGATACCGCTTCTTGCACCCAGGCATCTGTTTGTAAACTGTTACCAGATCTGTGCAAACTGAAGAAGTTGCCCCCCATCCTGGCGTCCCCCCGAAGGAGGCCCGCACCATCATGCTGATGGCTTACCTCTGGTTTGGAAGCTGGCCCTCTGGTTGCCTTTGCTTCTTTGCCTTACCAAACTTATTGTATTGGGGCTGTTACATTCCTTTATGACCGACAAGGCCGAAAACCGGACCCCTATGTTTGGGGTTATATGTGGAAGGAAACGTGACCTTCTTGGAGTCTGATTTTGACTCCAGAATATCTGTGAACTCCTTACCAAACAGAAACTTCCAGCCAAAGGCAAATTTTCCAGAACCTTCTTTGATTCTGAATTAGCTTTCCATATATGTAAGCAACACTGCTCTGCGAGCAACTATTGTTAATGCTGATGCCCTAGAACATTAGTGTCCATATGAGCTATATGAGATTCTTGTTCCCTTGCAGGCGCTGAAAAACGTGTCTTCCAGTACCTCAGCTCAGTGTACCTACAGCAACTGGTATTCCAAGGTGGCCTCTCATCCAAGAACTAACCAGGCCCAACACTGCTTAGCTTCCAAGATCTAGTGAGATTGGGCCCATCCAGTGTGGTGTGCTGTAGATTGTAAGGTGAAGTCATGGCTGGCCTTATGACTGCCCCAGACAGAGACAATATGGTTTTCAGAAAACCATCCCTCTTTTGATGTTGACGCCAAAGGCCATATATATTTTCGCACTATCAAATGATATGCGTATCTCTTTAGGAAGCATTACCCATTTTTAAAACAGTACTCAGCTGGAAAAGGATATTTGTAATCCCATTTACTGGGAACCTATATTCTTTATTGGGTATAGCACAAACCTTTTCCATGATTTTCATCAGCTGCTGGGGTCCCTCATGAGGAGGCCCTATTTTTTGGGGACGTTTAACATAGGTACCTTATTTTTAACACAGGCTCTGCTGAATCCTCTAAGGACAGAAAAAGCCTTTACTGCTCTCATTAACTCAGCTATATTTACCTGTTCTTTGTATGCCGACGAAGAGTAGATAGAGGTTTCATCGTCTGATGAATCCTCCTGTGTAGCCTATGCAGTTGATGATTTATTTACACTCTGTTTCTCAGCTTGTTTTATTAGAGAAGCTGTTGGGGATACCGTAGGTAGAGAGCTGCCTGTATGGGTTAATAATGAACCCTATTCCTGGTATCGAAGCTGTAGGAATTAACATTTCAGCTATACTGGACACGGTCTGTGCAAACATTGCCCAAAGGGGATTTATCTATTATGCTGATAAGCAAACCATTTTATACATGAACCATCCTATACCAGATCAGAGAGGATAATACAGTTATTGCAAGACAACATATGAGTGTCCTTTGCCGCTCTTAGACATGATAAATAATCAGCACTTTCACAGTGTACTACACAATTTGTGACTGTAACCACTTTATTGTTGTAAAGTGATATCAATCTGACCCCTACCCGTGCATCAGCATTGAGGATCAGAAGGCCAACTGACAAACATATATTAAAGTCAGCAATCACACTAGCAGTCAGTCACATGTTATATATTAGTCATATGAGCACATAATCAACTACAAACACATTTTAAAGTATGTAGGAGTACATATTACTGAATTCTGTTTTATACAGATCTTAATGTATTCAGACGCATTGCGAAGAAAACCACAGTAATGTACACAGACTCATATGCAATAGGCACTTAAATGTAACTATTCATACTGACAAAAGTAGATAGAAATTTAGTGCTGTATAACCCGTACTCGGTAGAGTGGGATACAGGGTGACTCACCTCACTTCCAAGATCAATACGTTAGCGAACGCTGAGTGGATCCAGACACTACTAGTGTACACCGCCGCTCTGGGAATTTTAAGTGAACACAGATGCACTGTGCAAACAGACGCACCAGCCATACAGACGCCTGTATTGCAACCGGGTCTCCTCGCGGTAGCGCTTAGTGAACACAGACGCAGCAGCCTTTGCTGCGACTGAGACCCCTCGTGGTAGCGTCTGAGACGGAAGTGAGGCAACAGTTCATGGCGAGAGACTCGCGGAAACTGGTCATAAAATGGGGGGAGGGGCGACCAGGAGAGCATCTAACTCCCCACCGCTGGCATCAACCCTAGGGATCGCAGCCTCATACTAATCCTGGTGCCTTATGATCGCTAAGGCCTAGCACTGGAGCACCTGTGGTGGCGGCGCGTCGGCTACTGTTTGGTAGTCTCCTTCCAATACAGTGCAGCTGTGTCCGTATTCCCCGACTACGTGGAACCGATGCCTTACCTTCTTCCCGTGCTCCGGCCACAGCCTAGTAACGTCTGCTGGACCTGCTAGTATATCCGACACAGACGCCCGCCGAGACAGCACTGTACTCATGGGTAAGCGTTGTTGCGACCCAGCGGAGAGTTGTTGGAGTGACTCTTTCCAATATGTGTATAAGACGCTGTTAAGAAAGATCGCTCAAAAACATAGTAAGACTATAAAAATAAAATAAGAAAGCTTAATGCTGCCCTAGAACAGCAGCCCTCTGACCATGGTCCGGCTCCTGCCGCACCAAACAAAAAACTGATTTGCCTGAGCCAGTGGGCGGGGATATATGGACGGGCCCATTGCATCCTTGGAGGCCTGAAACTTGTGATCGTTTGGTGCCAATCTGCAGTCGCTCCATTATATCCCATTGTTATCTTGTGGACCCGGCCGGAGAAAATGTATATACTGTGTAGCACTATATATATATATATATATATATAGATAGATAGATATAGTCAGGTCCATAAATATTGGGACATCGACACACTTCTCATATTTTGGGCTCTATACACCACCTCAATGGATTTGAAATGTAACAAACAAGATGTGCTTTAACTGCATACTTTCCGCTTTAATTTGAGGGTATTTACATCCAACTAGGGTGAACGGTGTAGGAATTACATCGGTTTCTGAATGTGCCTCCCACTTTTTAAGGGACCAAAAGTAATGGGACACTCGACTCAAAAGCTATTTCATGGACAGGAGTGGGCTATTCCCTCGATATTTCATCATCAATTAAACAGGTAAAAGGTCTGGAGTAGATTCCAGGGCCAATATTAACTAAGAAATCGAGTTTGTCCGATTTGTGTTTTTTTTTCTAAGTCCCAACACGGGAATTCACTAAACTCAAATCTCGGCAGTGTTTGGGCTATTCGTAATGGTTTTCAAGGCTAAGTTCAGAAATACGAATGAATAGACCATCGGTCAAATGCGGCTGTTATTTCATACAACACGGGTATTCACTATTCATTCGTATTTGGGTGTAAGTCTCTGAGTGCTCACGTGCGGGTGTATTTTTTTGCGAATCGTTAAAAAAAGCAGCAAAAAAATAGACCTGCTTTTTCCAGTCGAGTTTGGATAACCATGCACGGATCAGTGAGATCTGTGCATGGTTATCTATGGAAAAGGGTCTGTTTAATGTAAAAACTTTGAAAAAAATTTGTGTGTGGTCCCCCCTCCTAAGCATAACCAGCCTCGGCTCTTTGAGCCGGTCCTGGTTGAAAAAATATGGGGGGAAAAATGACAGGGGTTCCCCCATATTTTAACAACCAGCACCGGGCTCTGCGCCTGGTCCTGGTGCCAAAAATACGGGGAACAAAAAGCGTAGGGGTCCCCCGTATTTTTGGAACCAGCACCGGGCTCCACTAGTCAGAGAGATAATGCCACAGCCGGGGGACACTTTTATCTTGGTCCCTGCGGCTCTGGCATTAAATCACTAACTAGTCACCCCTAGCCGGGGTACCCTGGAGTGGGAACCCCTTAAATCAAGGGGTCCCCCCCCTCCAGCCACCCAAGGGCCAGGGGTGAAGCCCGAGGCTGTCCCCCCCATCCAAGGGCGGCGGATGGGGGTTGATAGCCAAGTGTAAAAATAAGAATACTGTTTTTTGTAGCAGTACTACAAGTCCCAGCAAGCCTCCCCCGCAAGCTGGTACTTGCAGAACCACGAGTACCAGCATGCGGTGGAAAAACGGGCCCGCTGGTACCTGTAGTACTACTACAAAAAAAATACCCAAATGAAAACAGAACTCACACACCTTGAAAGTACAACTTTATTACATACATGCACACCTACATTCACACATACTTACCCATGTTCATACGAGGGTCGGTCCTCTTCTCCAAGTAGAATCCACAATAGTGTTCGACCTAGAGAACGGATACCGGGTGGATTGGGATGGAAAACCAGCCCGGGAAATTTATGGAAGCTGCCTTAATGAGGGTGTGGTCTGAGGAGGGGGTGGGGTCCCTCCTCATAGGGAATGGTTGTACGCAATTTTGCTGCAGTTGTGTCTGAGACCAGGGGTGGATTGGTAACTCAAAGTGACCCTGTAAAATTTTGTACAAGTGGCCCGACATGGGCAGCACAAAAGGTAGACCATACTGTGTAGCCATGGCAGCATCACTGGATGGCAGAGTTGCTGTACTGCAGAATGAATGGGGACAATGCAGTGTAATGAGAGCGGTGGGCTGTCTGTCATGTGGGGGGTGAGGCCACATAACAACACACAAAACAGGCCCCACAGACACGTCGGCCTACCAGGAATCTTCCTGGTGAGCCCAATCACAAATTCGCCCCTGGTTATACCTGTCCTATTTCTAGCAAACTTAAGAAACTAGGAGTAAATGCTGATGGATGTACTGCAGGTTGTGACTTACAAGCCCCTGGGTTAAAGGGTCCACACGGCACAGCAAGTAACCATTGCATTTACTTTTTGTACAAGTGGGGGAGTGGTCTGCGCTCCCTCCAATTAAAATTTGTCTGTATAGAAGGGGTTATATCAGTGCAGCCTAGGTGCCTAGGAGGAACTCTTTTCAAGTCTTCCTCGATATAGCAATAGCAAAAACACAAAACAGCAAAAACACAAGAAAGAAAGGAACCTTTGATATCTTGAAAAATTCAGTATCACTAATGCACAATATTTTTTATTTTATGGTTTATTTATTCTGAGCAGCACATTAAGACAATAAATGAAAAGATAAGTGATTAAATAGACGTTCTAAAAAGACGGCAATGCCTCTGTATAAGAGTTGTTGTTTAATAACCACCCCAATGGTACTTGTCTGCAATTGTTAAAACTAGCTGCCAACACACTTGGTTGCTTGAGAGTAATTGATATAGTGTACGGGTAACAGTTATTAATGCCGGTATATGGGAAAGGGGTGGTGGATTATATGAAAAGAAGTTATTTCACATGAAATAATTTCATAAGGCCATATGTAAAATACGTGTAAATTACATACAGCAGTCACTTAATAAAATATATGTTGTAGTCACTTGGTAAAAGCCCCTAATTAGGGAAGGGGTCCCTGTATACAGAGTCCGATGAGAGAGCGCGCTCTCTCTCCTTTTAGCGGCAGTAATTCCTTCTGATAATGTCGATATTATCTTAAACCATAAAGCTATACCTCTAGATACACTTTTACCGTGGAGCCGCTATGGCCGTTAGACTGAATACACGCGCTACGCACTTTGTACGCTATTTGCGTACAGAGTCCCGTACGTGGTACGTACTTGGCGTCCACACGCCGCGCTGAGTGTACAGAGTACGCACAGCGCACGCACACACAATTGATAACCTTTAAACCAAATTAGTGATACAATGTAATGATATGATTACACTTTAAACCCTTAGCAGCAAAGTACTGCAACGATGTTATACCTTAAACCTTAAGTAGCGCTGACGGTATAAAGTACCCGCAGTGCGTACACCTTATCAATGCTTATAAACCTTATACAGTTAAATATGCTTTTAAACCCTTGCAGGAAAGTGAGGACACAACACCGATTTGTAGTTGAAACCACAGGGTTCTAAGGCCACCGTGGATTATTTCAAAAGGTAAAACAGTACAAATCATACACTACAGGCTAACAAGATAAATCTAAAACAGAGTAATGGCTACAGTCAATGTACATACGTGTGAATAATCGTGTGCGCTTCCCGGTCCCGTTCCTCCGCTAATCAGGTTGAAAGCGTTAAGAGTTTGTGATAGTGACCTGGCCTGCAGCTCGCTCTTTATTCAGTAGATCAAAACATAATACAATAGACACTGTGTGCTCTTCTTCCATTGGTTCGGGGGTGGGACATATCCTGTGCACCGGGGACCATTGGTCAGTTCAAGAAGGGGGCGATGGCTAGGACTTGAGATGTGGTTTCTGTTGTTTACATCTGACTTCCCGCCCCATGATCAGTTAAACCCATCACATTAATCATAAATCTGGTATTATTAATAACTTAATGAGGTAATATTTAATAATGTTCTTATTCCCACCAGATTAATGTTTACGTGTCTCTGAACAATATGATCCCACACATGATATGATTATCTATTTCAATCTTCAAGATATACATATATCCACATATTCATATATATATATACACATACGTACACACATACTCCTGCTATTACAATTTGTTAGGAATTATATATTTATTCCTTCATATATATATATATATATATATATATATATAATATATTATATATATATATGAACACCTACATTTCCATGGGTTTTAGACTAGGAATGTTAATATATTAAATTTCTATCTGTCTGGTCTTGTTGTGGTTAGCTATTGTTTCTGATTTTCTAAACAGAATCGGTTCCTGGGTATTGTCACTTTGTTTGTTTTTACTTTCAGGTGAGACAATGACAATTCAGTACTCGTTGTTTTAAATAGAAACTTGCCTATTTTAGTAAACAAAGGTGTATGCCTTCTTTATAGAATTTCAAAGCTTAGTGTAAATAAGGCCATTGCATTTTAGTCTCTGGGAGTTTTAATTTATGTGTGACTGATTTTCCTGCTATTTAGAAGGGCCAAGCAGACAGTGTGGGATTTTTACAATATATATATATTAAATCTATGATATCTTTGTGGCTTTTCCATTAAAGTACAAATTCCACTGTAATTACTCGTACCACGCTCTGATGCGCAGGACCGTGGGTGCGGCCATACGCAATTTGCGAATATGTGCATGCATGGCGGAACAAGTGCATGCGCAGCGGGCATGTGTGTGTGTGGTTTGTATACTGGAATATTTTTCGACTTTGGCAGTCAACAATAACTGCCACTATCTAATCACTAAACAGAAAAATATCAATACAATATCTACAGAAGTTTGGGTAATCGGGAGAGAGGGGTAGGTAGGAAATGTATGACCTAGTGGGATAGTAAAAAGCATGTATGTATGAATCCATGTCTGAGGGGCATGTATCATCGTGCCGTATATGTTCTAGATAAGCTTCGAGGTATTGCGAAGTATACATTAAATCCTTCTCATGCCGTATTAAGGGTCTGTAAGTGGGCCAACAAACACTACCGAGCTCTTTTCGGCTTCTTGTTCCAACAAATGGGGTGCACATTTAGTTGATGATACATGGAGGGGGAACACATGTGAATGCTAATATGTGGATATCACCTGTCGACTATGTGTGTCACTACCTGTAGGTTGTAGAGATGAAGATAAGAAACATATCGAAAATACATTCACATAACATTTGCGTAATCATTCTTGGGTGTTGATTGAAGTCTTCTCCGGATGGGTGTATTTTTGCTGAGGGGAAAAAAAAGGAGAAACGGGTGAAAGAAACGGGCCGTGGAATCACGTCTTTTACAACATTGTCTCTCTTCCAATGTAACACAATCCCTCTGAGTTTGGGGCAAGCCACTTATAAGCCTTCCTCCCACATATGAAATAAGCATCATCGGGGAGAACATATGGGACAGAATATGACATTACCATATTGCAAACTTTCCAAGTGAAAAATCCTATCCCTAACTCTCTCATCTGTTCAGTACACGTATCAGGTTGTATGATATGCGCACAGTACCCTGGTGATACTTCTCCAACCCGCATGGTCTTACTTCCTTGAGTATACCTGTGCTGAAAATACCTTCCACTGTCGGCTATTTGGCATATAAGTTCAGAGTCTATGGGTATCCTATCTGCTCTGTGTGAAAATGCCATGGTTTGGTTATTCCATGTCACCTCCCAATTTCCCGGCTTTCGGGAATTGGAAATGTTAAAACACACTAAGGATCTATCCACATGGTACTGGTGGAGCTTCAAACTAGGGGGCCTAGAAATATTAAATTTCTTGACCACCGGTCTCCCACCCCGTAATTCGAGTACCTCATCTATTGCTAAAGGGTACGGTACTAGTCCTGACTTGCTCTGACCTTGAGGTACTTGTGAGCACACCCAGCATTCTGTTTGGTTTAAAACCTTACCCACTAGTGAGTGATAATCACTCAATGGATGACGGTCCATGTTGATATTAAGGCTGGACTGACATCTCTGGATGCACCCGTCCTCAACTATGTTTTCACAATTTCTACAAATGCAATTTTCCTCAGCCAATAACCCTTCACAGTGCCTCCTAATTCCCTGACTACCAGATCGTTTTCTGATACTCGCCTTTGCTCGAGTGATGTGTTGCTCTTGGAATTCTACAAATCTGTCCTTGCCATCAGAACCCATTCCAGATCCTTTCTCGACCTCTCTGGTACTCTCACCGAAACAGACTGTTCTCGTCAACAACAGGATCAAGAGGAAAACCCGGAATGCAGTCTCTTGGGGTAAGTCCATCTTGTTAAGGGGAGAGAAAAGGGAGCAGGAAGGGGGGGGGGGGGGAAGGAGGGTAGTGGGAGGTGGAGAAAATAATAAAAAGGAAAAAGAAAAACTGGTGCGACAACCGCCTCTGGTCTTGTTGTTCTCCGTGCTCAGGTGCAGTGACAATAGTCCTGCCTCTCAACCTTCCCGGAACAGACACTCCAGTGATACGATGTTCTCTCCGAGTCAGCGACCTTTCTATAGGGAACATGAATCTTGCATTACAATGTGTTTAACTGTTGTGTATTATCAGTTGTGTGAAGTAAACCATCCGTGGAAAGTGAAAAAGAGAGAGAAAATAATAAAAAGAAAATTTGTCAGATTTGCGTTCACCATCAGGCTGTCACACCATCATGTCTATCGGTATCTATGCACAGTCTCCCTTCACCAGTATTTCCACTCTCCACCCTTTGTGCATGGCCAGGCACAGTGATGCTGGTGAGATATACTGGGTTTGGGCAGACCTCTGAAAAGACCGAGTAGACATGTGACGTTTGAGCTGTAAATCTGTCGGTGAACGTCAGTGATGAAGAGGAAACTTTGAAGACAAATCACAGAGTTTAGTAACAAAGAAGATTTTACAAAGTTTGACATCTGGATTGGGCACTACGGGGAATGATTCCCTAATCAGGCTGTTCCCTTAAAAAAAAATTCTATGTGTGTTATATCTCTACTGGGACTATCCCAGCCATCAATCCAGTGTCTTGTCCATTCTAAGTTCATAGGGAACCCGGTATCTTTGAGATAATTTCCTCTACCTGTTATGGACATGCTTCTAAAACAGTGAAATGCAATATTAGTCTCCGTGGGTATTTACCATATTTTGTGCTTCCTGGGTGGGAGCACTCTATATGTATACCATCTCTAACAAAACTCCTGTTAAATTACTTAGAGGTCACTTCTGCTAGAGAGAGAGAAGCAGAAGTTTAGAAGCCTCCTCCTAATCTCCGTAAATTCTGTCAAAAGGGTAAAGTTGCATTTATTCTGTTCTTCCCATTAACCGAATCTGTGTTTTTCTATACTGCTCGTGATTCCTTACTATATGTCCCTTGATCCCGTCTATGTGTTTACTAACGTGGCTTATTTATTCTGTCTAGGGGTCTATATTGGCTATGTGCTCTACTACTCCTACAATTTCTAGCAAAATGTCCTTTATTTTTACAAATGTAACATATTATCGGTCTTTTGTTACTACTAGGGTTTTAGGGTTTGGGCTGATGAGACTTTGGTGTAAGAGCCTGCATACTTTCAATCCTCAACCTCTCCTCTCGCAGTTTTCTACGCCTAGCAATATTCCTATGATGTTCAATTGCGCACTCTCTAAGGCAAGCTACTGTGACCCCTCTCCAACCAGGCAAAGATGTTTGTACTTTGTCCCTCACTGTCTGATCGAGTCCGTCCATTAGCACAGACACAGCCACTTCTCTGCAATTTTCATCGTTCCCTGCATCTAATACCCCCATGTATCTGTCCATGTCCTCCAGTGCTCGGTGGAAATAGTCAGATGCCATTTCATTTTCCCTCTGTTTTATGGAGAAAATTCTTCTCCACTCAGTGGGAAAACACAACTCTAATTGCCTATTAATTCGTTTTATATTTTCCTGATTGTTTCTGTCAGTCATAGTAATATCTGACTCTAATCTACAATCAGTGATTAATTTTAGGGTGTCAATATTAGGGGGTAGGCAGGCTTTCAAAAATGTCTGCCAATGTTGGTTTGTCGGTTCATACACATTACCCAGATCTCTGATAAATTTCTGACATCTGGCTAAATGCTTCTGAGGGTCGGGGAATTCTGAAATGATTGATCGCAGCTCATCTCTGGGCCACGGGCAATACATTGTATTATTCCTGGTGAGGACTACTTCCTGTCTATCGGTTCCCCCATTGGGAGTTACTATTTACAAAACAGGGTGTAATCCTACCGTTCCGTTCCTAATCTGTTTACTGTGTGGTGTTGTTTCTGTGCAATGAACTGTCTCATACTTACCGGTAGCTGTGACCTCACCCGTTCTTTCATTGGGGAATACTGTTACTGCACTACCTGGTTGGACAGGTCCCACCTGAGTTTCCTGCAACATGATTGCTTGGAGGAGAGCTGCGATTTCTCTGACTCCTTCATTTTCCTGTGACCTAAAACCTTGGAGAGACTTCAAAACAGGATACATTTTGCAAAAGTTAGGGTTAATACATTGCTCTTTTATATTACTATCATTTACGGATGTATCATTGACCGTAGCCTTCTGTTCCCCTTCGACCTGTGTCGACAATGGTGTGTTTGTGTTCTCATTCCCGCTAGGTTTGGAACCGATTGCATATGTTAATTTCTCTTGCATATCGCCCTCTTGCTGCCATAAATTTAAACAGTTTGTGTGTCTGACCCTTTGCTTTTGGGATTTTATCAGACATATCCTAACCCTTAAATTCTGCAATACCTCTGGTTCAAAACTACCTATCCCAGGAAATGATGCTTTATCCCCCACAGTCATTCGTGTCCATTCATCACAAAAGGTCTCAGTGTGGGGACCATACTTCCCCCACATTACTAACCGAGCTGACCCCCTGGGTCTCAATTCTGCTGTCTGAACCCTGACTGAGGAACGTCCCTGTGTTGTGCACTTGGCTCCCATTGTGGACCTTTTTAACACAGGAAAACTTCCTAAAATGCACCAAACACAGTAGTCTACCGGTGGAAGTCCTCAAAGTTCTTCCACTAACTTCTTCTGCTCCGAGTATCACGGATCCGCCTTTTTTTTTTAGCAGACACGTGTAGCCGTTGCAGGCCCTACTTCGGCCTATATCCCCTGGGCCTTTTTGTACCCAGTGAATATCTGCCTCTGGAGGGACCAGTGAAAACTCCCTAAACCTTTATTTTACACAAATCAAACTTGCATGTGCTTCACACAACGCTTATGACGAGATTTACGCACAAATATGCAAAACTTCGTATCACGTTGCGCCGCGTATTGCCCACACAACCGTGCGGTCCAATCGTACCGCTCATAGACACTTGCTATCTATAAGTGGTAGGATCACTGGAGTCTCCACACTGTGCTCCAAAACAGCCGGAGTGTAATACCACGAAAACTTTATCACACTCCGTTGCACGTATTCACCTAGACCGTGCTCACCACGTTTTCACCTAGACCGTGCTTCACCAAGTTTCACCAAGATCACCAAGTTCACCAAGCGGGGTTCAATACATTCACACCTTATTCAGCCCACACTAACATTCTATAGTTTTCTTATCAGAAAAATATATTTTCCTGTTAACTGATAGCTTTCCCCAGAGGTAATACAGTAGAGAAGGTTTTATATAAACTAAATCTTGGACACTGAACAATTTGTGCTATTGGCTGCCTGTAAAGGTGGGTTTTTTTCACTGCTAGGAAAAAGCAGTTACACAGGTTAATTTGCATTTCAATGGCTATCTTATAGCAAGCAGAGTTAACTGAATCTTAGAGGTAAAAGAAAAAAAACTTTGTTTATATCTGTGTGTGGTTCTTACATCAAGTATTCATCTTACTATTAACTTTCATTAAGCCCCATCTGAAACTATTTGTAATTGACTATGCCATGGGTTAAATAAATGCATTGGTAACTCATAAATGGTGATTTCTTTTTGACCAAAGAGGGATGATTATTCCGGGTAGTGAAAATCAGCCATTTAGAAAAAAAGACCTTCCCAACATGGCCGCTGCTCCTCCCCCTTCCACATCCATGAGGGTTACACTAAATGGTGGACAGGCCATGTGGTTAGTCCAAAATGGAGGACAAACCATGCGGCTTCCTTTGTCACAAAGAAATCACACACCATGCAAGCCCCTGAAGTTATTTTAGGCCTGAGTTTAAAAAAAACACTATATCAAGGCTTTTGCAGCAACTTTTAAATGTACTTTTACCCTACTTAACAGATAAGCAATCCAATCTGAATCAAACACAATATGACTCATTTGAACCTTGTTTTGCCACAATATGATCAGATATGCAGAGTACAGGTGTATGCTTGTATTGTGTGTGCACAGAAATTCACAGACTTTTTAAATAGCTTTGCTTATTCACTTTATGGGTCCCACCAGCATCCCTACAAACCATGCAGAGCAGACGCCATCTAATCAGCATACAAATAGGGTTTCCAGTGTATCCTGCGACCAGGAAAGGGTTCACGCAGGGTACCTGTCCGCCCTTTTGCTGATAGATAAAGTCTGCTGTACCCTGCTAGGCTGTGGGTATGAGGAAAAACAGGACAATGCCCTCAATTGATAATGTCGATATTATCTTAAACCATAAAGCTATACCTCTAGATACACTTTTACCGTGGAGCCGCTATGGGCGTTAGACTGAATACACGTGCTACGCACTTTGTACGCTATTTGCGTACAGAGTCCCGTACGTGGTACGTACTTGGCGTCCACACGTCGCGCTGAGTGTACAGAGTACGCACAGCGCACGCACACACAATTGATAACCTTTAAACCAAATTAGTGATACAATGTAATGATATGATTACACTTTAAACCCTTAGCAGCAAAGTACTGCAACGATGTTATACCTTAAACCTTAAGTAGCGCTGACGGTATAAAGTACCCGCAGTGCGTACACCTTATCAATGCTTATAAACCTTATACAGTTAAATATGCTTTTAAACCCTTGCAGGAAAGTGAGGACACAACACCGATTTGTAGTTGAAACCACAGGGTTCTAAGGCCACCGTGGATTATTTCAAAAGGTAAAACAGTACAAATCATACACTACAGGCTAACAAGATAATTCTAAAACAGAGTAATTGCTACAGTCAATGTACATACGTGTGAATAATCGCGTGTGCTTCCCGGTCCCGGTCCTCCGCTAATCAGGTTGAAAGCGTTAAGAGTTTGTGATAGTGACCTGGCCTGCAGCTCGCTCTTTATTCAGTAGATCAAAACATAATACAATAGACACTGTGTGCTCTTCTTCCATTGGTTCGGGGGTGGGACATATCCTGTGCACCGGGGACCATTGGTCAGTTCAAGAAGGGGGCGATGGCTAGGACTTGAGATGTGGTTTCTGTTGTTTATAACTGACTTCCCGCCCCATGATCAGTTAAACCCATCACATTAATCATAAATCTGGTATTATTAATAACTTAATGAGGTAATATTTAATAATGTTCTTATTCCCACCAGATTAATGTTTACGTGTCTCTGAACAATATGATCCCACACATGATATGATTATCTATTTCAATCTTCAAGATATACATATATCCACATATTCATATATATATATATATATATATATATATATATACACATATATATATATATATATATACATACATACATACGTACACACATACTCCTGCTATTACAAATTGTTAGGAATTATATATTTATTCCTTTATATATATATATATATATATATATATATATATATATGAACACTTACATTTCCATGGGTTTTAGACTAGGAATGTTAATATATTAAATTTCTATCTGTCTGGTCTTGTTGTGGTTAGCTATTGTTTCTGATTTTCTAAACAGAATCGGTTCCTGGGTATTGTCACTTTGTTTGTTTTTACTTTCAGGTGAGACAATGACAATTCAGTACTCATTGTTGTAAATAGAAACTTGCCTATTTTAGTAAACAAAGGTGTATGCCTTCTTTATAGAATTTCAAAGCTTAGTGTAAATAAGGCCATTGTATTTTAGTCTCTGGGAGTTTTAATTTATGTGTGACTGATTTTCCTGCTATTTAGAAGGGCCAAGCAGACAGTGTGGGATTTTTACAATATATATATTAAATCTATGATATCTTTGTGGCTTTTCCATGAGAGTACAAATTCCACTGTAATTACTCGTACCACGCTCTAATGCGCAGGACCGTGGGTGCGGCCATACGCAATTTGCAAATATGTGCACGCATGGCGGAACAAGTGCATGCGCAGCGGGCATGTGTGTGTGTGGTTTGTACGTGATGTGTGTACTGGAATATTTTTCGACTTTGACACTTCGCCGCTGTGGATCCAGATATTTCTAAAGAAAGTCACTCTAAGTCCGGTCTCTTTGTGAAGAATCTTTCACTTACGTGTCTTCGTCCCCTTCGGGACTCCTGGCCAGCGCTGTAAGTTCCAAGAGGACCAAGAGACAGCACTGCAGGCGCCTGCAGCAACATCGCAACTCCGGGAGCAAGCACTGACACGCTGCCCGAGGAGAGACACCAGGAGTCCCGAAGGGGACGAAGACACGTAAGTAAAAGATTCTTCACAAAGAGACCGGACTTAGAGTGACTTTCTTTAGAAATATCCAGATCCACAGCGGCGAAGGAATTACTGCCGCTAAAAGGAGAGAGAGAGCGCGCGCTCTCATCGGACAGGGACCCCTTCCCTAATTAGGGGCTTTTACCAAGTGACTACAACATATATTTTATTAAGTGACTGCTGTATGTAATTTACACGTATTTTACATATTTTACATATGGCCTTATGAACTTGTTTCATGTGAAATAACTTCTTTTCATATAATCCACCACCCCTTTCCCATATACCGGCATTAATAACTGTTACCCGTACACTATATCAATTACTCTCAAGCAACCAAGTGTGTCGGCAGCTAGTTTTAACAATTGCAGACAAGTACTATTGGGGTGGTTATTAAACCACAACTCTTATACAGAGGCATTGCCGTCTTTTTAGAACGTCTATTTAATCACTTATCTTTTCATTTATTGTCTTAATGTGCTGCTCAGAATAAACAAACCATAAAATAAAAAATATTGTGCATTAGTGATACTGAATTTTTCAAGATATCAAGTAGCGCCATAGGTTCCTTTCTTTCTTGTGTTTTTGCATTGCATTTACTTACCTGCCAGACAGAAGACATTATTCCAGGGATTACTTTGGAAATATGGCACTGACACTATATATATTGGAAATATGACATGTGCGCAGAAGACTCTTTTTCGGGGCCATAGTATCTCACCGAAGGTGCATATGATGGCACAATGTTTTCAGTGGGGAGGCCCACAGAAATCTGTATGTGTCCAGACATGCCTTAGATGGAGGTTCAATGAAAAGCAAGCTTCAGATGATGTGCGACTGCACACACAGCTAGGAAAATCTCACTCGTGTCTGCTCGAACCTCTATGAGGATGCATTAAAGAATTTACCGTTAATTTCTACCACAAATTTGTTCCAAAGCAAACATTTATAAAACAAACAAAAAACAACAAATGATCTCAACACTATGCCGCTCCCCAGTCAGACTCTCCTTCAGGCTGTGCTTAGAGACGCCTCTGCTTTTACACCCACCCTAAAGGGGGGTACTCACGGAGTGATATTCTAAGCAATCTGACTAGATTGCTTAGAATTTGAGCATTATCGCTCCATGTGTAGCCCCCTCAGCGATAGCGATGCGCAGCTCCGCGCATCGCTATCGCTGGTGCTAGATTGGCCTGCATGCAGGCCAATCTAGCGGGTTGCTCACTTCACCCGCTGGATGAAGTGAGCGGCTCCCCCGTCTCCCCCCGCACACTCAGCACAGATCGCGCTGTGCTGATCGGCGGGAGAGATGTGTGCTGAGCGGTTCGCTCAGCACACATCTCTCCCGCATCGGCCCGTCTATATGGGCCTTAAGAGTTGTCTAATCACCACAGTACTGGAACCATTCAAATTACAATAGCACATCATTCTCAAGCTCGCAAACTCTTTTATGGCTATAGTGAAAGAAAAGGCTTTCACATAGATTCAGCTCAGAAAATGCTGTTGTTCATTCTCATGTCGCAGGGAACAAGGTTTCCCCCATAACGTCAATATAATTGGAAAAAGAGAAAATGCAGGTGCACCCCATAAGTACTAAGAACACTGCAAATCAGAACAATTATAATATAACATAGAGTAAAATTGAGGTTAGAAATATGTGCCCACCTACCACAACCAGGTGCCCTCATCAGGTGGGTCCCTAACAATCCCAAGGTTCAAGGCCAGAGCACAGGACCTGCTTTATAATTATAATTGTTCTGATTAGCAGTGTTCTTAGTACTTAAGAGTGTACGTCTGCATTTTCTCTTTTTTTCTGTGTGGCACTAAAAGTCTCAGCAGGGTAGCACCACTTATTATGTTTAGAATTAGGGTGTGCAGTCCAGCCCCCCCTCCCCGTCAATATAAATGGAAAAGAGCAGGGATGGAGCATTGCGATGAGACACCGCTCTATAAAGTGCGCACACCGGCGCTTCGCATTTCCACGTGCATTCACCAGACCATTCTGAAAACAAACTTTAAATGTGAACCTTTGATCCTGATTATTTAATTGTGCTTCAAGAAAGCAATATTTTCTACCCGAATAACAAATGTAGACTGAACACAACTGTATATATAAATGTTATAGATTTTCTTTTTTCATTCACAATTTTTAGTGTACACTGGCAATACCCGATTCTGGATGAATTTGGTTTTAGTTTTAATGATTCCTAAATACATCAGTTTAGCTTTATTTTGTTGCCTTTAATACTCAACAAATGCTTCTCCATCCAGAGTGGTTCATCCTTGGTGTGAATCAAAATAATCCAGCAATATTATTGTCCACTGATCCAATATGTACAGATATTAGTTGTTCTTCACGAGTTTACAAAAGTCATACAAAATCCCCAAATGTAAAGTGACGTAACATAATGCAGTTAAACAGGTCTGGGCCATGCTGGGTACATCTTTCCTCCAAAGCTGCAAAGTTTGTAAGAAAATGGTGACTGTGACTTGGCGTGTTTGTTATAAGTTCATCGCTTCTGTCAGTTTCCGCTCCTCAGGTATACCATTGACCTGCGAAGATGAAATTATGACTTTTCACAAAGCAAAAGGCTTACTCAAGAGAAATAATAATCAGATCTACTAATCCAGATAGTAAGTCAACTTGTCTATATCTTACATTAACTGCTGAAGTACTACTAAGAGTTTGAAACCACTACCAATCAGATGCATTATGTATTAATCTGCGGTATCAAGTGTAGGACTGGGGCATGAAGGATCCACCATAGAATGCAGTGGTAGGGGCTCAAGATTAAGGGGTATGGGCAGCCCACACCGATGGACTTGACCAAGCACTAGAGAAGTCATAGCCTGCAAAGAACACGGACCTTTTATAAAGGAGAGAACAGGGCTCTGTCTGGACCTCCCACTTTGATTGGCAGGTGGGCTAATCTTGGTGTAGTTTCCATAGAAACGAACCACGTATCCAATTTCATCCATGGTCCTACTCCACCAAGTTACTGGCCCTCTAGTAGAGTAATGGTGCCCATACACTTGTGAGATAATCAGTGCTAACCTTCGATTTCGACTGGATCTGTGAGAGAAATCGAAGGATTGTATGCACATTTTAGGTACCTTGTGACGTGATGCGTGGGCACGCCGGTCGAATCTTGCGTATCAAGATAGTATGTGCTGCATTGAATATTTATCGAATCGCAGTGCGATTGCATGTGTTTTAAAAACACATGCTATATATCACACTGCGGTGTGCAATGGGCACCCGCCGGGAGCGGACGGAGGCAACTCCCACTCTACGGTGACGTGCCCATCGCGCGATTACCATGTGATCTATCGCATGGTAGTCACCTTGGCAGTTCAGGTGCGATTTCATCGCACAAGTGTATGGGCACCATAACAATGAATAATCTGAGTCTGGAGTCTGATCCCTACAGGAGGAGGTGGGGCCCACCAGGGATTTCACCTGTACACCTGTGGGCCAGTTCAACCCTGGCGGTATCATATAGTCGCATCCTATGTGTGGCGGTTTTGAAAGGTGCAAACTTTAGAATAAACTCATGAGGTTTAAAGGAAACCACTTATCATGCACAAAACATTCCATCCTCATTTAATCCTTTGCTGTGCTATGATTTTTGCCTAGCATTTAGTTTAATATACCTGTTTTAACTGACATATCTTTTTGCATCTGATGCCCTGGTGCAGATTTATTTTAAGATGCTGACGGTCACATCTGTGTATTGGGTGCATGTGTATGTTATATTTAAAGTTGTACAAATCACAATAGGGCCCTCATTCCGAGTTGTTCGCTCGCAAGCTGCTTTTAGCAGCATTGCACACGCTAAGCCGCCGCCCTCTGGGAGTGAATCTTAGCTTAGCAAAATTGCGAACGAAAGATTCTCGAAATTGCGAATAGACACTTCTTAGCAGTTTCTGAGTAGCTCGGGACTTACTCTGCCACTGCGATCAGTTCAGTCAGTTTCGTTCCTGGTTTGACGTCACAAACACACCCAGCGTTCGCCCAGACACTCCTCCGTTTCTCCAGCCACTCCCGCGTTTTTCCCAGAAACGGCAGAGTTTTGTCAAACACTCCCATAAAACGGCAAGTTTCCGCCCAGAAACACCCACTTCCTGTCAATCACATTACGATCACCAGAACGAAGAAAAAACCTCGTAATGCCGTGAGTAAAATACCAAACTTCTTAGCAAATTTACTTGGCGCAGTCGCAGTGCGAACATTGCGCATGCGCAATTAGCGGAAAATCGCTGCGATGTGAAGAAAATTACAGAGCGAACAACTCAGAATGACCACCCATACGCATCTAAATGTATTTTTGTGAATAGTGTATCGGCACATTTTATAGATGTCAACCATCCATCCTTCTTGTATATTCCCAGTGCAACAAACACCTGCAATGTGGGTACACAACTTTTTGACAGAGGGGGAAGCACTATACTGCTTAGGCCAAAGCAGGATGCTCACGTGATCTAAAATTTGCATAGGTTATAATAATCCACCCAGGATTTGATTTAAGGTTCCACATAAAGTAAAACAGTTATGGACACCTAGTCCTACTTATCCTATTAATAGAGCTCATCAAGGGGGAGGTGTATCAAGGCTTGGGGAGAGATACAGTACCAACAAATCAACTTCTAATTGCCATTTTGTTTGTTTGAAAAATGACAGGAGCTGATTGGTTAGTACTTTATCACTCTCCAAGGTTTGATACACCTCCCCCCAAGAATTAAAACTACATACAATTCATGACTGATTTCTGGCAGACAAAAGGAAACTGTACAGGAAAACCAGAACCTGTGGGGGCCATACCCCTGCAGCTAAAAAATCCTGGATAAAATGGTGCATAGTCCCTGAATATATTTTGTTTAGGGATTGATATACCCCCAACACAAACTCCTTTATGCCAATCACTGAGCACTTTGCATTACAGAACTTAGTTTATACTCACCTCAAATCTTTGAAAGGTTGTCATGCGAAACTCTCCTTTGGATCCCGAAAGCAGCAATAAAGAGGAAGAACTTAATGAAATCCCCAAATACTCTTTATCTACAGTTCTATTACAGCATTTTATATTAGGGTTACCGCATTTGCTGCTGACCAGAATTTCGGAGGCAGTTACATCCAGGGCCTGTAGCGGTGGTCTCTGCTCCTAGACCTCACCAGCAGTGCACGTGTTGTGGCTGTCCACCCAGGAGCATAGATAGAGCAATCAGCATCCCAATAGGCTGATATATCCACCTTTGCTCCTGTGAGCAGATCCACTACAAGTACTGGGTGAGGACAAGGAATGTTTGGCAGCCACTGATGCACAGTAGATAAAACAGAATTTTTAATTCTTCTGATTTCACTTTATTATTGAGGTTACAAAATAAATAGTCAAAAATAAGATTTTACTCACCGGTAAATCTATTTCTCGTAGTCCGTAGTGGATGCTGGGGACTCCGTAAGGACCATGGGGAATAGATGGGCTCCGCAGGAGACTGGGCACTCTAAAGAAAGATTTAGTAATACCTGGTGTGCACTGGCTCCTCCCTCTATGCCCCTCCTCCAGACCTCAGTTAAGGAAACTGTGCCCGGAAGAGCTGACATTACAAGGAAAGGATTTTGGAATCCAGGGTAAGACTCATACCAGCCACACCAATCACACCGTATAACACGTGATAAATTTACCCAGTTAACAGTATGAACAACAAACAAGCATCACTCAACTGATGCCACATAACATAACCCTTTAGTAAGCAATAACTATGTACACGTATTGCAGAAAGTCCGCACTTGGGACGGGCGCCCAGCATCCACTACGGACTACGAGAAATAGATTTACCGGTGAGTAAAATCTTATTTTCTCTAACGTCCTAGTGGATGCTGGGGACTCCGTAAGGACCATGGGGATTATACCAAAGCTCCCAAACGGGCGAGAGAGTGCGGATGACTCTGCAGCACCGAATGGGCAAACTCAAGGTCCTCCTCAGCCAGGGTATCAAACTTGTAGAACTTTGCAAATGTGTTTGAACCCGACCAAGTAGCAGCTCGGCAAAGCTGTAATGCCGAGACCCCTCGGGCAGCTGCCCAAGAAGAGCCCACCTTTCTTGTGGAATGGGCTTTCACTGATTTTGGATGCGGCAATCCAGCCACAGAATGAGCCTGCTGAATCGTGCTACAGATCCAGCGAGCAATAGTTTGCTTTGAAGCAGGAGCACCCAGCTTGTTGGATGCATACAGGACAAACAGCGAGTCAGTCTTCCTGACTCCAGCCGTTCTGGTCACATAAATCTTCAAAGCCCGGACTACGTCAAGCAACTTGGAATCCTCCAAGTCACAAGTAGCCGCAGGCACCACAATAGGTTGGTTCAAATGAAAGGATGACACCACCTTTGGCAGAAATTGCGGACGAGTCCGCAATTCTGCCCTATCCATATGGAAAACCAGATAGGGGCTTTTACATGACAAAGCCGCCAATTCTGACACACGCCTAGCCGAAGCTAAGGCCAACAGCATGACCACTTTCCACGTGAGATACTTTAGCTCCACGGTCTTAAGTGGCTCACACCAGTGGGATTTCAGGAAACTCAACACCACGTTAAGATCCCAAGGTGCCACTGGTGGCACAAAAGGGGGCTGAATATGCAGCACTCCCTTAACAAACGTCTGAACCTCAGGCAGTGAAGCCAGTTCTTTTTGGAAGAAAATGGATAGGGCCGAAATCTGGACCTTTATGGACCCTAATTTTAGGCCCATAGTCACTCCTGACTGTAGGAAGTGCAGGAATCGACCCAGCTGGAATTCCTCTGTAGGGGCCTTCCTGGCTTCACACCAAGCAACATATTTTCGCCATATACGGTGATAATGCTTTGCTGTCACGTCCTTCCTAGCCTTTATCAGCGTAGGAATAACTTCATCCGGAATGCCTTTTTCCGCTAGGATCCGGCGTTCAACCGCCATGCCGTTAAACGCAGCCGCGGTAAGTCTTGGAACAGACAGGGCCCTTGTTGTAACAGGTCCTGTCTGAGAGGCAGAGGCCATGGGTCCTCTTTGAGCATTTCTTGCAATTCCGGGTACCAAGTCCTTCTTGGCCAATCCGGAACAATGAGTATTGTTCTCACTCCTCTTTTTCTTACAATTCTCAGCACCTTTGGTATGAGAGGAAGAGGAGGAAACACATAGACCGACTGGAACACCCATGGTTTTTTTGGGGGGTTGAAAGCGCTAGTGGTTAAAATAAAAAACAAAATGTTATTGATATATAAAGAAGGGGGGGATTATGTGAATAAATAACAAGCGGTACCTGTGAAAAAGAAAAATGTTAATAAAATAATGTTTACACTCTTTTGAGTGAATTTGTAAGGAGTAACCCGTGCAGTTATTAGGAGTCCCGGTTGTCCTACCTGTCCCTGCGCTATGTTTTTCCGGAGCTGCTGGTGAGCACAGCGGCTCTGATCCTGAGTGCAGCGGATGGTTGGTGGCGCCGAGTCCCGCTGCGTCCAGCGGGGCTGTGTGCGCGCTGATGTCTTCCGGCTCCCGTGACCGCTATTGACGGCGGGTGGTGTTGCGGCCGATGTCCTGGCCGTTTAGCGGGCTTGTTTTCTCCTTGTTGAACAGTCACCAACGCGTTTCATGCAGTGTGCACTTTTTCGAGGAGGAATAAAAAGATTTTTATTTGAGCTTCTAATTTATATTAAAAAATACCGGAACTTCCGCCCGGAAGTGACTTCATTTTTGGTGGGAACCATATGTTAGGGTTTCCACATAAAGGAAAGGCTACAAAGAACCATCCATGTAATTGAGAAAAATTTAAAAGAAAAAATATGAAACAGGTGGTGTTTTTTGGGTACCGCTGTTTGTTAATTTGAACTTTTAGAGTGAATAATTTTTTATTCTCTTTATTTTTTGTGTTGTCTGATAAATATTGGGTATTTTATTATTTTTAACTGATGATGGCTATTTTTTTTATTAGTTTTTTATTAGATTTGATGAAAATTATTTTTTTCTTAAAAAGGGATTCAATTCAAATTCTATATTCAGGCCTTTCGGGGCCATGGTTTTCAAGTCAAAGATCCACCTTGTTTCCACCATTTTTAATTCTTCAGAGATATTGCCTCCTCTCCAGTTGGCGTATATTTTTCTGATCACCAAGAATTTCGTTCCTTCTGTGTTTTTATTGTGGACCTCAAGGTAGTGTTTGGAAACATTGTGCGTAGATAGTCCCTTTTTTATGTTATTGATGTGTTCGGCAAATCTAATTTTTGCTTTTCTTTTTGTCTGTCCAATGTATTGGAGGTTACAGGGGCATTGTAGGAGGTAAATTACTCCTTCTGTATCGCAGCTCAGCATTTGGTTAATGGGGTAAGTTTTTCCTGTTGTTGTGGATGAAAAGTTTGTTGTTTTTCTCGTTGTCCTGTTGCTTATCATGCAAGCTTTGCAATTTAGGCATTGTCTGAAGCCTTTATTGTCAGGATCACAGTTCTTTTTACTTTGATGATGTAAATGACTTTTCACGATTGTCTGTTTAATGGTTTGGGCTTTTCGGTAAATAATTCTTGGTTGTTCAGGTAGTAAGTATTTTAGTGTTTTGTCCAGTTGTAAGATTGGCCAATGTTTCCGTATCATCTTTTCCACTATTGCTGTATTGCTGTTATATTGGGTGATGAAAGGTATTTGGATGGGATTTTCCTTTTTGTTCTTATATTGTATAAGGTCCTTTCTGTCGATTTGTTTCAATCTGTCGATGTGATTTTGAATTTCCACCTTTGAATAACCCTTTTCTATAAAGTTGTTTTTCATGTGTTCACTTTGTATAAGGAAAGTTTCTTCATCTGTACAATTCCTTCGTAATCTTTGGATTTGACCCCCTGGGATGTTTTTGATCCATTTTCTGTGGTGATTACTGTGGGTAGGGAGTGTGTTGTTCCCATTAACTTCTTTAAAGTGTGTTCTGGTTTTTATTTTTTGATGCTCGATATATATTTCGAGGTCTAAAAAAATTACTTGTTGCCGACTGATTGTTGTGGTAAAGACTAAATTTAGTTGGTTATTGTTTATATGTAACAGGAAATCTTGTAACTTTTATTCAGGTCCATCCCAAATAAAGATTACGTCGTCTATGTAACGATACCAGCAAACTAGATTTTCTGAAAAGGTATTTTCTGTCCAGATTGTGTCGTCTTCCCATTTTGACACGAAGAGGTTTGCATAACTTGGAGCCAGGGGCGTACCCATCGCGGTACCACATTTCTGGAGAAAGAATTTGTCATTGTACCAAAAGTAATTGTGAGTCAGAATGAATTCGATGTTTGCCATGATGAAATTTATTTGCTGGTTTGAAATGGTGGTTTGTGTGGATAAATAGTGTCTCGTGTGAGCACAGCCTGCTTCATGTGAAATGCACGTATATAGTGATTTGACATCCGCGGTTCCTAGTGTGTATGATGTTTTCCAGGTTATATTTTCTAGGATTTGCAGAATGCTGATTGTATCTTTTAGATAGCTTTTCTGTCGAGTCACTAAATTCTGTAAAAAATGGTCAGTGTATTTGGATAAATTTGAAGTGATTGAATTGATACCAGAAATGATCGGTCGTCAAGGTGGATTTGTCAAATGTTTATGGATTTTTGGCAAAAAATAAAATGTTGGAATTTTTGGCTCTGGTTGAAAAAGGTAGTCGAATTATTTTTTCTTAATGATGCCAATTTCTAGGCCTTCTTCGAGGTGTTCATGTAGTTCTTTTATAAATCTTTGTGTGGGGTCTTGGTCCAACATTGTGTAAGTGTCAGTGTCTCCTAGTAGGCGTTCTGCTTCAAGTTCATATTGTTCTCTTTGCATGATGACGATGCCTCCGCCTTTATCCGCGGGTTTGATTACTATAGTTTCGTCTTTTTTCAATTCTGTTAAGGCTGTGCTTTCTTCTTTTGTCATATTGTATCTGATTTTCTGTTTTAAGGGGATTTTATCGATGTCCTCTTCCATAGCTTTCTGAAATGTGTTGATGAATGGTCCTTTACAGTGTGTCGGGTTAAATATTGATGTGGGTTTGAAAGGTGTGTGGTGATATTCTTCTATTGATGTTTGTGGAGTTACGATCTGTGTATTTTGGAAATACTTTTTGATGGTTAATTTTCTTATAAATTTTTGGAGATCTATATAGAGGTTAAAGTTATCCACTTTCGAGTGGGGCGCAAATTTCAAACCTTTTTTCAATAGTTGTTTTTGAGGTACTGTTAGTTCTTTCTTGCTTAGATTGAAAATGGTGGTTTTCTGTTCTGTGTAGATGGGCTTCTTTTTGTTTTTTATGCCCCCTCTTGTTCCTCTTTTTCTTGTTCTTTGTGTTTTTTGGATCTTTTGTTCATGGGTGACACTCTTTGGTCTGGTGGTTTTTTCCCTATATGGCTGTTCTCTAAAAAAACTTGAATGTCTTCTTCAGAAGTATATTCATCTGTGCTATCGCAATGATTCCTTTTTGTGGATTGTTTCCTCCCTTTATTGAATTGAGTTGCTGGTGGATTTTTTTCTTCTTTTTCTTGATTTTTTCTCTGAATTGTGTGTAGAAGAGATGAAAATTGATTTTCTTCTTCTTGTTTTGCCGCCTGTTCTCCTCGATTGAATGAGTTTCTTGCTATGGATTCTTGATAGGTGAAATTTTTTTGGTTGTATGGTTTATATTCTCGCTGATTTCTGTAAGGTGGTCTCTGTTGAATGAGGGGTTTCTTCTCTTTTGTGTGGTTTTGAGAGTTGTAGATGGAGAATTTCCTTTGATTTCTTGTCTCATTGGAATTGAATTTTTTATTCATATTTTGCATTGGTCTAGTTGTTTGAGTGGTTCTTTTTTCATTCTTAGCTTGTTGATAAGCCCGTTGTTCATCAATGTCCCGTTTGAATTTTCTTTGTTTTTGGATCATGATGTCGTCTTCTAGTTTGTTCATTTTGTCATCTGTCATTTTCATGAGATTTTTGAAGTCTTGCATGTGGGCCAGCGGTTCAAATCTTTTCTCATATATTTGAATATTTTCTTTTATTTTTTCGATGGATATTTCTCTATCCCTTATGATTAATTTAATCAGTTCCTTTGAGCAGGTGTCTAGGATTTGATTCCATTCGGTGTAGAAATTTTGTTGTATCGGTTCAAATGTTGCATTTTTCTGTACTCGAAGTCCTCGTGGAATCATATTATTTTCTAGATATTTATTTAGGGTTGTGATTTCCCACCATTGTTTGGATTCCTGTATATATAATTTGTCCAGTTTGAGGAATTGGTTACAAAACCTTTCGTCCTCAATTGGAGGCTCATTTTGTATGATGGTGGTTGAAAAAATATTTTCTATATTGTTTCTGTTTTTATTATATGACAGGTGGGTTGATTTAAAAGATGTCATTAGCAGCAGCAATTTATAAACTGGTAGCTAAAAATTCAAACGGGACATTGATGAACAACGGGCTTATCAACAAGCTAAGAATGAAAAAAGAACCACTCAAACAACTAGACCAATGCAAAATATGAATAAAAAATTCAATTCCAATGAGACAAGAAATCAAAGGAAATTCTCCATCTACAACTCTCAAAACCACACAAAAGAGAAGAAACCCCTCATTCAACAGAGACCACCTTACAGAAATCAGCGAGAATATAAACCATACAACCAAAAAAATTTCACCTGTCAAGAATCCATAGCAAGAAACTCATTCAATCGAGGAGAACAGGCAACAAAACAAGAAGAAGAAAATCAATTTTCATCTCTTCTACACACAATTCAGAGAAAAAATCAAGAAAAAGAAGAAAAAAATCCACCAGCAACTCAATTCAATAAAGGGAGGAAACAATCCACAAAAAGGAATCATTGCGATAGCACAGATGAATATACTTCTGAAGAAGACATTCAAGTTTTTTTTAGAGAACAGCCATATAGGGAAAAAACCACCAGACCAAAGAGTGTCACCCATGAACAAAAGATCCAAAAAACACAAAAAAGAAAAAGAGGAACAAGAGGGGGCATAAAAAACAAAAAGAAGCCCATCTACACAGAACAGAAAACCACCATTTTCAATCTAAGCAAGAAAGAACTAACAGTACCTCAAAAACAACTATTGAAAAAAGGTTTGAAATTTGCGCCCCACTCGAAAGTGGATAACTTTAACCTCTATATAGATCTCCAAAAATTTATAAGAAAATTAACCATCAAAAAGTATTTCCAAAATACACAGATCGTAACTCCACAAACATCAATAGAAGAATATCACCACACACCTTTCAAACCCACATCAATATTTAACCCGACACACTGTAAAGGACCATTCATCAACACATTTCAGAAAGCTATGGAAGAGGACATCGATAAAATCCCCTTAAAACAGAAAATCAGATACAATATGACAAAAGAAGAAAGCACAGCCTTAACAGAATTGAAAAAAGACGAAACTATAGTAATCAAACCCGCGGATAAAGGCGGAGGCATCGTCATCATGCAAAGAGAACAATATGAACTTGAAGCAGAACGCCTACTAGGAGACACTGACACTTACACAATGTTGGACCAAGACCCCACACAAAGATTTATAAAAGAACTACATGAACACCTCGAAGAAGGCCTAGAAATTGGCATCATTAAGAAAAAAGAATTCGACTACCTTTTTCAACCAGAGCCAAAAATTCCAACATTTTATTTTTTGCCAAAAATCCATAAACATTTGACAAATCCACCTGGACGACCGATCATTTCTGGTATCAATTCAATCACTTCAAATTTATCCAAATACACTGACCATTTTTTACAGAATTTAGTGACTCGACAGAAAAGCTATCTAAAAGATACAATCAGCATTCTGCAAATCCTAGAAAATATAACCTGGAAAACATCATACACACTAGGAACCGCGGATGTCAAATCACTATATACGTGCATTTCACATGAAGCAGGCTGTGCTCACACGAGACACTATTTATCCACACAAACCACCATTCCAAACCAGCAAATAAATTTCATCATGGCAAACATCGAATTCATTCTGACTCACAATTACTTTTGGTACAATGACAAATTCTTTCTCCAGAAATGTGGTACCGCGATGGGTACGCCCCTGGCTCCAAGTTATGCAAACCTTTTCGTGTCAAAATGGGAAGACGACACAATCTGGACAGAAAATACCTTTTCAGAAAATCTAGTTTGCTGGTATCGTTACATAGACGACGTAATCTTTATTTGGGATGGACCTGAATAAAAGTTACAAGATTTCCTGTTACATATAAACAATAACCAACTAAATTTAGTCTTTACCACAACAATCAGTCGGCAACAAGTAATTTTTTTAGACCTCGAAATATATATCGAGCATCAAAAAATAAAAACCAGAACACACTTTAAAGAAGTTAATGGGAACAACACACTCCCTACCCACAGTAATCACCACAGAAAATGGATCAAAAACATCCCAGGGGGTCAAATCCAAAGATTACGAAGGAATTGTACAGATGAAGAAACTTTCCTTATACAAAGTGAACACATGAAAAACAACTTTATAGAAAAGGGTTATTCAAAGGTGGAAATTCAAAATCACATCGACAGATTGAAACAAATCGACAGAAAGGACCTTATACAATATAAGAACAAAAAGGAAAATCCCATCCAAATACCTTTCATCACCCAATATAACAGCAATACAGCAATAGTGGAAAAGATGATACGGAAACATTGGCCAATCTTACAACTGGACGAAACACTAAAATACTTACTACCTGAACAACCAAGACTTATTTACCGAAAAGCCCAAACCATTAAACAGACAATCGTGAAAAGTCATTTACATCATCAAAGTAAAAAGAACTGTGATCCTGACAATAAAGGCTTCAGACAATGCCTAAATTGCAAAGCTTGCATGATAAGCAACAGGACAACGAGAAAAACAACAAACTTTTCATCCACAACAACAGGAAAAACTTACCCCATTAACCAAATGCTGAGCTGCGATACAGAAGGAGTAATTTACCTCCTACAATGCCCCTGTAACCTCCAATACATTGGACAGACAAAAAGAAAAGCAAAAATTAGATTTGCCGAACACATCAATAACATAAAAAAGGGACTATCTACGCACAATGTTTCCAAACACTACCTTGAGGTCCACAATAAAAACCCAGAAGGAACGAAATTCTTGGTGATCAGAAAAATATACGCCAACTGGAGAGGAGGCAATATCTCTGAAGAATTAAAAATGGTGGAAACAAGGTGGATCTTTGACTTGAAAACCATGGCCCCGAAAGGCCTGAATATAGAATTTGAATTGAATCCCTTTTTAAGAAAAAAATAATTTTCATCAAATCTAATAAAAAACTAATAAAAAAAATAGCCATCATCAGTTAAAAATAATAAAATACCCAATATTTATCAGACAACACAAAAAATAAAGAGAATAAAAAATTATTCACTCTAAAAGTTCAAATTAACAAACAGCGGTACCCAAAAAACACCACCTGTTTCATATTTTTTCTTTTAAATTTTTCTCAATTACATGGATGGTTCTTTGTAGCCTTTCCTTTATGTGGAAAACCTAACATATGGTTCCCACCAAAAATGAAGTCACTTCCGGGCGGAAGTTCCGGTATTTTCTAATATAAATTAGAAGCTCAAATAAAAATCTTTTTATTCCTCCTCGAAAAAGTGCACACTGCATGAAACGCGTTGGTGACTGTTCAACAAGGAGAAAACAAGCCCGCTAAACGGCCAGGACATCGGCCGCAACACCACCCGCCGTCAATAGCGGTCACGGGAGCCGGAAGACATCAGCGCGCACACAGCCCCGCTGGACGCAGCGGGACTCGGCGCCACCAACCATCCGCTGCACTCAGGATCAGAGCCGCTGTGCTCACCAGCAGCTCCGGAAAAACATAGCGCAGGGACAGGTAGGACAACCGGGACTCCTAATAACTGCACGGGTTACTCCTTACAAATTCACTCAAAAGAGTGTAAACATTATTTTATTAACATTTTTCTTTTTCACAGGTACCGCTTGTTATTTATTCACATAATCCCCCCCTTCTTTATATATCAATAACATTTTGTTTTTTATTTTAACCACTAGCGCTTTCAACCCCCAAAAAAAACAAATTTATTTTTAAAGAAAGCAGCTTTTATTCAAGCGCAGCAATTTACTATTTTTTGGAACACCCATGGTGTTACTAGTGCGTCCACAGCTATCGCCTGAGGGTCCCTTGACCTGGCGCAATACCTTTTTAGCTTTTTGTTGAGACGGGACGCCATCATGTCCACCTGTGGCAGTTCCCATCGATTTGCAATCTGCGTGAAGACTTCTTGATGAAGTCTCCACTCTCCCGGGTGGAGGTCGTGCCTGCTGAGGAAGTCTGCTTCCCAGTTGTCCACTCCCGGAATGAACACTGCTGACAGTGCTAGTACGTGATTCTCCGCCCAACGAAGAGTCCTGGTGGCTTCTGCCATTGCCACCCTGCTTCTTGTGCCGCCCTGGCGGTTTACATGGGCCACTGCAGTGATGTTGTCTGACTGAATCAGCACTGGTTGGTTTCGAAGCAGAGGCTCCGCTTGACTCAGGACGTTGTATATGGCCCTTAGTTCCAGGATATTGATGTGCAGACAAGTCTCCTGACTTGACCACAGCCCCTGGAAGTTTCTTCCTTGAGTGACTGCCCCCCATCCTCGGAGGCTTGCATCCGTGGTCACCAGGACCCAGTCCTGTATGCCGAACCTGCGGCCCTCGAGGAGGTGAGCACTTTGCAGCCACCACAGAAGAGACACCCTGGCCCTGGGGGACAGGGTGATCAGCCGATGCATCTGAAGATGCGATCCGGACCACTTGTCCAACAGATCCCACTGAAAGGTCTTTGCATGGAACCTGCCGAAGGGAATGGCTTCGTATGACGCCACCATCTTTCCCAGGACTCGCGTGCAGTGATGCACCGATACCTGTTTTGGTTTTAGGAGGCCTCTGACCAGAGTCACAAGCTCCTGAGCCTTCTCCTCCGGGAGAAACACCTTTTTCTGGTTTGTGTCCAGAATCATGCCCAGGAAGGGCAGACGCGTCGTAGGAATCAGCTGCGACTTTGGAATATTCAGAATCCAGCCGTGCTGTAGCAACACTTCCTGAGAGCGTGCTACGCTGATCAGCAACCGCTCCCTGGACCTCGCCTTTATGAGGAGATCGTCCAAGTATGGGATAATTGTAACCCCTTGCTTCCGAAGGAGCACCATCATTTCCGCCATCACCTTGGTAAATATTCTTGGTGCCGTGGACAGGCCAAACGGCAACGTCTGGAATTGGTAATGACAGTCCTGTACCACAAACGTGAGGTACTCCTGATGAGGTGGATAAATGGGGACATGTAAGTACGCATCCTTGATGTCCAGAGACACCAGAAAATCCCCTTCCTCCAGGCTTGCAATGACCGCCCTGAGCGATTCCATCTTGAACTTGAATTTCTTCAGATAAATATTCAGGGATTTTAAATTCAAAATGGGTCTGACCGAACCGTCCGGTTTCGGTACCACAAACATGGTGGAATAGTAACCCCCTCCCTGTTGAAGGAGGGGAACCTTCACTACCACCTGCTGGAGATATAGCTTGTGAATTGCTGCCAACACTACCTCCCTTTCCCTGGGGGAAGCTGGCAAGGCCGATTTTAGGTAACGGTGAGGGGGCGTCACCTCGAATTCCAGCTTGTATCCTTGAGACACAATTTGTATAGCCCAAGGATCCACCCGTGAGCGAACCCACTGGTGGCTGAAATTTCGGAGACGCGCCCCCACCGCTCCTGGCTCCGCCTGTGGAGCCCCAGCGTCATGCGGTGGATTTAGTGGAAGCCGGGGAGGACTTTTGTTCCTGGGAACTAGCTGCATGGTGCAGCTTTTTTCCTCTACCCCTGCCTCTGGCAAGAAAGGATGCACCTCTGACTTTCTTGCTTTTCTGTGAACGAAAGGACTGCATTTGGTAATACGGTGCTTTCTTTGGCTGTGAGGGAATATATGGCAAGAACTTTGACTTCCCAGCCATAGCCGTGGAAACTAGGTCCGAGAGACCGTCCCCAAACAATTCCTCACCCTTATAAGGCAACACCTCCATGTGTTTTTTAGAGTCGGCATCACCTGTCCATTGCCGAGTCCATAAGACCCTTCTGGCAGAAATCGACATTGCGTTTATTCTAGAGCCCAGCAGGCAAATGTCCCTCTGGGCATCCCGCATATATAGGACAGCATCTTTGATATGTCCTAGGGTCAGTAAAATAGTCTCCCTGTCCAGGGTATCTAACTCCTCAGACAGAGTATCCGTCCATGCTGCTACAGCACTACACATCCAGGCCGCAGCAATTACTGGCCTCAGAAGAGTACCAGAATGTGTATAAACAGACTTCAGGATACCTTCCTGCTTCCTATCCGCAGGATCCTTTAGGGCGGCCGTATCCTGTGACGGCAGGGCCACCTTCTTAGATAAGCGCGTCAATGCTTTGTCTACCCTAGGGGAGGATTCCCAGCGTAACCTATCCGTTGGCGGGAAAGGATACGCCATAAGTAATCTTTTGGAAATCAGTACTTTCCTATCAGGGTAATCCCACGCTTTTTTACATAACTCATTTAATTCATGCAATGGGGTAAAAGTCACTTCTTGCTTTTTCTCCCCAAACATATAAACCCTCTTGTCAGGGACAGGGTTTTCCTTCGATATGTGCAATACATCCTTCATTGCTATAATCATGTATCGGATGGCTTTAGTCATTTTAGGCTGCAACTTTGCCTCATCGTCATCGACACTGGAGTCAGAATCCGTGTCGACGTCTGTGTCAACCAACTGGGATAGTGGGCGCTTTTGAGACCCTGACGGCCTCTGAGCTGTAGAATCAGACACGGGTTGAGACCCTGACTGATTATCCAACCTTTTATGCAAGGAGCTTACGTTATCATTTAACACCTTCCACATATCCATCCAATCAGGTGTCGGCGCCGTCGGCGGCGACACCACATTCACTTGCACTTGTTCTGCCTCCACGTAACCGTCCTCGTCAAACATGTCGACACAAACGTACCGACACACCGCACACACACAGGGAATGCTCTAATTGAGGACAGGACCCCACAAGGCCTTTTGGGGAGACAGAGAGAGAGTATGCCAGCACACACCCCAGCGCTATATAACCCAGGGATTACACAGTAACTTAGTGTTTACCCAATAGCTGCTGTTTATGATAATTTGCGCCTAAATTTATGTGCCCCCCCTCTCTTTTTACCCTTTTTCTACCTTGATACTGCAGGGGAGAGCCTGAGGAGCTTCCTCTCAGCGGAGCTGTGAAGAGAAAATGGCGCTGGTTAGTGCTGAGGAAGAAGGCCCCGCCCCCTCAGCAGCGGGCTTCTGTCCAGGGTCTGTGTAATAAAATGGCGGGGGCTCGTACATATATACAGTGCCCAGCTGTATATATGTGTCTTTTTGCCAAGAGGTATCCTAATTGCTGCCCAGGGCGCCCCCCCTGCGCCCTGCACCCTACAGTGACCGGAGTGTGTGGGTAGTGTGGGCGCAATGGCGCACAGCTGCAGTGCTGTGCGCTACCTCATGTGAAGACAGGAGTCTTCTGCCGCCGATTTCGATGTCTTCTTGCTTCTGCCGGCTTCTGACTTCTGGCTCTGCGAGGGGGACGGCGGCGCGGCTCCGGGAACGGACGACCAAGGTTAAGATCCTGTGTTCGAACCCTCTGGAGCTAATGGTGTCCAGTAGCCTAAGAAGCGCAACCTAGCCGCAGTTAGTAGGTTTGCTTCTCTCCCCTCAGTCCCACGTAGCAGAGAGTCTGTTGCCAGCAGAAGCTCTCTGAAAATAAAAAAACCTAACTAAAATACTTTCTTATTAGCAAGCTCAGGAGAGCTCACTAAAAGCACCCAGCTCTGGCCGGGCACAGATTCTAACTGAGGTCTGGAGGAGGGGCATAGAGGGAGGAGCCAGTGCACACCAGGTAGTACTAAATCTTTCTTTAGAGTGCCCAGTCTCCTGCGGAGCCCGTCTATTCCCCATGGTCCTTACGGAGTCCCCAGCATCCACTAGGACGTTAGAGAAATTAACTATTTGCAATGATTGCCGTTAAGGTCACGTCCAGATGGACTTTTCTTGGGGATCCGGTCTCTAGGTCGACCACTATTGGTCGACAGTAACTAAGTCGACAGGGTTTCTAGGTTGACAGGGTCTCTAGGTCGAGATGTTCTAGGTCGACAGGTCAAAAGGTCAACATGAGTTTTCACGATTTTTTTTTTTTTTTAACCTTTTCATACTTAACGATCCACGTGGACTACAATTGGGAACGGTAGCGAAGCGAGGCACTTTGCCCGAAGCATGGCGAGCAAAGCGAGCCATGCGAGGGGACACGGTGCACTAACTGGGGTTCCCGGTCACTCTACGAAGAAAACGACACCAAGAAAACATAAAAAACTCATGTCAACATTTTGACCTGTCGACCAAGACCCTGTCGACCTAAAGACCCTGTCGACCTAGAGACCCTGTCGACCAATAGTGGTTGACCTAGACACTGTCGACCTAGTTACTATCTACCTTCCATAGCACACCCCTTTTCTTGTGGTGAAAGTGCTCTATTCACTTCAATTTAAATAAAAAAAATGTCCAATACCTTAGCTACAATAGCTTATGATGTAATAAATATCTGTTGATAACATAGGTATTTCCAGTTATTATTTATTTTTTTATCTCTAGATGTGGTGTGAGTATACCCGTATACCCTATATATTGTAACATGTTAACACTGTGTCGTCCATGCATTATTTATTGTGTTATACACAGTATTTTACAATAATCATATATGTGTCACTTTTAGGAGTGGTTTAGATTGTTTTCATTGGCTTAGTTCTTGTTGACTTGTACTCTATTCTAACTTAATATATTTACGGTACCTATTTTCTTATATATTTTACACTATTTTATCATTAGTGATTTTATTAGAAACTTGTGAATTTTATTACTCTCTATTAAAATTTTCAGTGATAATGCCACTAATACTCTTCCGGTGGCATTTTGGCAATCTCAGTATACTTATTTATATCTGTTGTTGCACTAGCACTTCTCAAAAACATCATATATTTATGGAATTGTATGTTATTTTTCTACACATAGGGGTTATTCTATAACAAATAAATAAAGGAAAAATGGTGTAAAAAAAGGAAAGGTTTTTTTTCGACCATTATGCAACAGGTAGCATCTATCCTTGTGTATCAATGCCTATTTCCCCATAGATTGTAAGCTTGCGAGCAGGGCCTTCCTACCTCTATGTCTGTCTGTCTTTGCCCAGTTTTGTTCTATAACTGTTGTTCTAATTGTAAAGTGCAACGGTATATGCTGCGCTATATAAGAAACTGCTAATAAATAAATAAAATAACGTATAAAAGTAACTTTTTTAATTAGTAATGCTTAGATACTGTCATCGGAATCAGAATCAGCTTTGGCCAGGTATACTTGCGTATACTAGGAATTTGTCATGCATAGAGTTATTTACAAATTAATTTTTATTACGAAAAAGGGTAGAACAAACTGTATTATAAAATAGTATAAGGCGATTTACTGTATTGTCCATAAATGCTAAAAGTTTTTTTTTTGTTATCCATTAAAAAAAAAAGTAAATTGTTTTCAAGGCAAAAAAAAAAAGACATAATTTGTGTCCATAATTTAATGTTGGTTTACTGTAAAACTGACTTAAAAATTATATGAATTTTTATAGAATATGATTTCCAAAAGAAGTAACATTTCAATTGATAATTCTACCCAAAACAGAGTACTTATTTGTCCCTTACATATCTCTTGAAATATATGCATTTTTACATTGAGTTTTAATAAAAATGTTTTAATTTTGAGTTTACATTTCCCTACTTACTTGATTGTCCATTTTGTTTTTCCCTTCATATTAAATTTTGTTAAAGGTATTCTGCCCAATGAGTGCCTACTGACTACTGGTATTCACTTAATTTGTTATGTTCTACCAGAAATGGCCAATCTGTGCTTCTTCAGCTGGTGTGGAACTAAAAGTTCCAACATTCTGGGAATCATAGTTACACACCACATGGAGAACCAGAAATAGTCTACTCCTGGCTGAGACTAAAATGTTGGCAATTCTGGTATATGAGATCCTAATAGTTATAATTCATGAAGCCAAAATTTGCCCATGATTGTTTTTGACCTACTAACCTGCATTTTGCTGCTGATGTTGTGGTATCGGAGTCTGATGTGGCAAAGTCCTGAGACAGACAAGATAGGTAAAAAAGATATCGGTTGAAATTAATTGTGTCTTCGGCTGCTGATGTCTTTTCTACAATTAATTGAGCAAAAAGTAATTGTCTTTTTGAGAGAAAGACAAAATGAAGCAATTAGCACAGTAATCACCAAACAATGGGGTATATGTAAGTGTGCCCGAGGTGCGGGTTGCCAGCCAATCTCAGACTTTTTTTTAAAGAGGTAATCATTTACAGGGCAAAACCATGCCTTGTAAATGATTGCCGCTTTAAAAAAACATCCAAGATCGTCCGGCATCCCACACCTCCAGCAAACCCGGCCCCATTTACATATGCCCACATATGTGCATACAAATATGTGTCTACACCAACCTCCTTGTATGATCATCTTCGACATTCAGCAATACTCATAATGAATGTACCAGAACACGAGGTCAGAAACTGATACACAAAGTCCTACCTAGAAGTTGTAATTGCCTACAAGCCATTGAGGCAAATGTTCAGGGCACCAAGTACTTGTGGGTTTCCAACTTACCTAGAACTTATTATTGCCTACATAGCTTTGAGGCAATTGCTCAGGGCACCAGGTGCCTGCGGATTTCCATCCCATCCTACCTAGAACTTATTATTGCGCAAGTCATTGAGTCATTTGCTGAGGGCATTTGTTGGTCTTCAGCTTACCTAGAACTTATTCTTGGCTACAAAACATTACGTTATACATACAGCTCTCTGGCCATGCAACATTAGGGAGTCACCTACCATTTGTACCTGTTCTAGTTATTGTGCCACAATATGTTCTATTGTATCATTTGCACAGCAAAATAGCATTGTAGTATAAATAACACGTTCAGCCAATTTATAATTAAAACTTAAATTAGGTTGTTTTTCAGGGTATAAAGTGGTCTTTGCATTGGCACAGGGCATTTTGTGGGATAGACCAATATTTATTAATATGCAGCCTGAGACTTCACTAATGACTATGGAAATTGTCCCTCTGTGAAACCATGTCATGGATATTTATTGAGCCCACAAAATAGCTGGGTCCATTGGACCTGAATTTAGAGTTTGCCGTAATTCCTGCTAAAAGTATTAATTTTGTACCTTGGCAAGACCACGTGTAAAATGTGGGACATGTGTACAATTGGTGGGGTGTGTCCTTGACAAATTAAAAAAGAGTTTGCTGATGGACATCCAAGGAACCTTAAGGTCCATACACATTAGACCACAGGTTCTCAAACTCGGTCCTCAGGACCCCACACAGTGCATGTTTTGCAGGTCTCCTCACAAAATCACAAGTGAAATAATTAGCTCCACCTGTAGACCTTTTAAAATGTGTCAGTGAGCAATTCATACACCTGTGCACCTGCTGGGTTACCTGCAAAACATGCACTGTGTGGGGTCCTGAGGACCGAGTTTGAGAACCTATGCATTAGACGATGTCGCTCTAATGTTTCCCCTCCCGGGCCGGCCGGTCGGTGGCCGACTGTACACACTGAGCAATATGACCGCTCATATCGCTCAGTGACGTCACGCCTCCGCCAGCCGTGCATGCAGGTCCTGGATGACAGTCCAGATCCTGCATGCATGCACTGCCGACTGCGACGATCGTTGCCGACCGGCGGGGCCGCGCATCGGTCGTCCCTGGCGGCATACACACTTGCCGATAAAATAAGCGATGTCGCTCAGGGAGGGGGAAAATGAGTGACGTTGCTCATTTTATCGGCAAGTGTGTATGGTCCTTTAGACATTTCTGCCCATTTGCCTTTCCCATTAATGATACAGGGGAAGAACCACACTGACTGTGTAAAGTATAACCCTGTTCTTGACTGGTGTAAAGTATAACCCTGTTCTTGACTGGTGTAAAGTATAACCCTGTTCTTGACTGGTGTAAAGTATAATCCTGTTCTTGACTGTGAAGAACTCAAAGGACACAGATACTCACTGATGCGTTTGCATGAGAGGCATGTTGGTGTTATCGTAGGTGTCGGTGTGGAGCGGCGGCACCATTTCGCCAGTCACCGGGTGGAAAACTGGAAGTGTTGAAAGCGGCCAGGCGATTTCTCTGTGCTTAGACATGTCACGCAGCTCCTTCGTAGATTTCTGGATAGCACTGTGGTGAACAAGTTGAATGCTGTATTAAAAAGATAAGTTACAATATTATGTACTGTTCTATATATAAAAATATTAGACTGGAATAATATAACACACTACCTTAATATATAATGATAAGAAGCCTCTATGAGCATATAGGGGGTGATTGATCAAAGCATGGGGAGATATAAAGTGGAGAGAGATAAAGCACTCACCAATCAGCTACTGACGGTCATGTTACAGGCTGTGTTTGAAAAATGGCAGTTAAGAGCTGGTTGGCTGGTACTTTATATCTCTTCAAGCTTTGATACATCTCCCCCATAGAGAGAGAGAGGTACAACATTGAGGGTTTAGTGTTTTTACAGTGCACAGAAAACTGCCGGGTGTGGTATGGAAGGTAGATAGTAACTAGGTCGACAGTGTCTAGGTCGACCATTATTGGTCAACAGTATCTAGGTCGACAGGGTGTCTAGGTCGACAGGTCAAAAGGTCGACATGAGTTTTTTATGTTTTTTGGTGTAGTTCTCTTCGTAGAGTGACCGGGAACCCCAATTAGTGCATCGTGTGCCTCGCTCCTCTACCATTCCCAATTCTAGTCCACGTGGATCGTTAACTATGAAAAGGTTAAAAAAAAAAGAAAAAATCGTGAAAAACTCATGTTGACCTTTTGACCTGTTGACCTAGAACATGTCGACCTAGAGACCCTGTCGACCTAGTTCCTGTTGACCAATAGTGGTTGACCTAGATAGTGTCGACCTAGTTACTGTCGACCTAGAGACCGGATCCCAAAATTTATAATCTACATGTCAATAGCATGTTATTTCATATATTATTTCCAAATTAACACTATTACATCACCATTCACTGTTAATAACATATACAAGCATTATTAGTGGATTAGATCTGTATTACTGTACATAACAATAGAAAATGTGCAGCAACCTTTTATTGTGTGCTGACCAGTAATTGTGCATAATCCAAGTACAAGTACAGCTACAGAAAAGGATCACACAGCGATACTGAGAACTGTGGGGGTAATTCCAAGTTGATCGCAGCAGGAATTTAGTTAGCAATTGGGCAAAACCATGTGCACTGCAGGGGAGGCAGATTTAACATGTGCAGAGAGAGTTAGATTTGGGTGGGTTATTTTATTTCTGTGCAGGGTAAATACTGGCTGCTTTATTTTTACACTGCAAATTAGATTGCAGATTGAACACACTCCACCCAAATATAACTCTCTCTGCACATGTTAAATCTGTCTCCCCTGCAGTGCACATGGTTTTGCCCAATTGCTAACTAAATTCCTGCTGCGATCAACTTGGAATTACCCCCTGTGTTCGGTGTTATAACGTAAGCCAGAGAAGCAGAGGGAGTACACTGCATGAAAGAGACAGCAGGAGACGGGAAGGGTCACTCATCTGCTAGAGCTACAACCCACACAAAGCGTGCTTCACTTCTAACAGAGATAGCTGCCAAGCATGCAGAAGGGATGTCGTTATATTGCCGGCAGTCGGGATCCAGGCGGTCAGGATAGCGACACAGGAATACCGACTAACAGGGGCTATTCCCACTTGTGGGTGTCCACTACACTTATAGAGTGGGAATAGAACCTGTGGCGAGCGCAGAAAGCTAGCAAGGGACTTCGCTGTACTCGCCCCCGGCGGTTTGCTGACTGGGTGTGGGATCCTGGCCGCTGGTCACCCATACGCAACTCTTGCACACAAGGCTGCTGGTCCCACCCAAAGAGCTGCCAATCTCCGAGAAGAGATTGCTACACAATCTACAGTAGCTGCTAGACTAATAGATGGACCTGCCAATCCCATAGGAAAAACTGTAATGCTAGTTACATAACTCAATGATACCAAGCAGAATGTTGTGCAGCAGCAGCAGCAATAATCAGCGCCGGGTGCTGCACCAAGTCGTTGAGGTGTGTACCTAGCGTTACACACTGCGAGCAAATCTAACCGAACAGCCAAGCATCGGCTGACCGGGCTGATTACTGCACAGTGTGTAGCCCAATAACACTGCCATGCATCCTGTACAAGCTGCAAGAGGCATAAAGGAGGTCTATGGACAGCCCAGAGGAAAAGAGGGAGACTAGGTCCAGCCCAGGGGCCGAATGTAATGAAGTCCAAGTTGGCCAGAGGTGGAGGTTCCCGACCGAACTCAGATGGTTTTTTTTAAAGCGGCAATCATTTACAAGGCATGGTTTTGCCTTGTAACTGATTGTCGCTTTAAAAAAACATCCAAGTTAGGCCGGGAACCCGCACCTCTGGCCAACATGGACTTCATTACATCCGGCCCTATACTGATGTTGCTATTGCTATACCTAAACCATATTTCCCATTCAATCAGGAGAGTCACTGGGGTCCTATTTCCACCCTGCACTTATCTGTGCCCATCCAAGGGATAGTGGGGCAGATGTATTAACCTGGAGAAGGAATAAAAAAGTGATAAAGCAGTGATAAGTGCAAGGTGATAACTCACAGCCAATCATTACGGATTTGAAAAAAAATGACAGTTAGTAGCTGATTGGCTGGTGCGTTATCACCTTGCACTTATCACTGCTTTATCCCTTCTCCAGGCTTAATACATCTGCCCCAGTATTTCTTGCTATACAACAAATGCCCAGTTGCTCCTAATTGGATGTATTAGCCTGCAAATTATATTCTTTTCATTCCCTATTTGGGACTAAAACTCAGATTGCCCTTGTCTTATTCATATTCTAAGTTACCTTCTTTAATAATATTATCCATCAGAGTTGCTCCTATTTTCATTTATTATTATTATTATTAGGGCTATAATTCCATCTGCCTTCTTCATGGAACTCAAATTCTGCAAGACTACAGGCTGTTTATTCAGAGGTGCAAAGTTCTATCACCTCAATTGCTGACTTCTGCTTTTTCTTCGCAGGTTGACCTTGAATGTGTAAATTCTGCATTTTACCTAAATTGTAGTCTTTAAATAGAGCTGGGATAGCAATAATGTAAATGTATTCTGCACTGTGGCATGGCTGATGAAGAACACAAATAATAGGGGAAGTTCCACGCGGAACACATAAAACAATTCTGACCAAAAAGTGCACAGAATTCCATACACCAATGTGGAATGAGCACATTCCACGGAATAGTTGGTAAATGTCAGGCATCTATAGTTGGAGGCATATGATTGGTTAACCACAGCTGTGTCCAATCATTTTTCTCTTTCACTGCAGCCATTAAGAGTACTGGGGTAAAACGTTATACGATGAGACAGCAATATCCTAAGCATCTCTGTATGTGCACTATGGCCCTCATTCTGAGTTGATCGCAGCAGGAAATTTTTTAGCAGTTGGGCAAAACCATGTGCACTGCAGGGTGGGCAGATATAACATTTGCAGAGAGAGTTAGATTTGGGTGGGTTATTTTGTTTATGTGCAGGGTAAATACTGGCTGCTTTATTTTTACACTGCAATTTAGATTGCAGATTGAACACACCACACCCAAATCTAACTCTCTCTGCACATGTTAAATCTGCCTCCCCTGCACTGCACATGGTTTTGCCCAACTGCTAAAAAAATTCCTGCTGCGATCAACTCGAAATTACCCCCTATATACTGTAGATGGCACGCACTAAAATATACTATATAAAGGCCCAGATTTATCAAGCCTTGGAGAGTGATAAATTGCATGCTAATAAAGTACCAACCAATCAGCTCCTAACTGCCATGTCACAGGCTGTGTTTGAAAAATGACAGTTAGGAGCTGATTGGTTGGTACTTTATCACCATGCAATTTATCACTCTCCAAGGCTTGATAAATCTGGGCCCTAGTTTGTTAACCACCTGCCTGGCATGGTCGCATCAGATGCGACCATGCCTGCAAGTGCTTTATCTGACCTGTTCGCACAGGATGCGACCAGTCAGATAAACTGTGTCAGCAGCAGCAGGGAAGGGAAACTTCCCTCCTCTGCAGCTGTCATAGGGACCGGCACAGGCGTCATAGGCGTCACCACGGCAGGACCCCCCCTCCAGCAGCTGCAGACAATGGCAGCCGCTGGGGAGTGTAAATTATTAAACCACCCACCCCCCACACCCCCGTACCAGGAGGCTATCCCGGCTTTCAAAATGAAAGCCGCAATGTTTCCAATGGTCACGATGTACCTGATCGATGTTTTGATGTTTGCGGGGGTTAGAAGATCAAAAAAATTATTTAACAAAAATAAAATGTCTAAAATAATTTTGGATAGGGTTAAATTCATGTTCTTCACCTAATTCACTCATACAAAAAAATACCGACACCGAGGTCACTTACAGCTCCCCCCTTCCCCCCCATCTCTCCTCTGGTCGGGAAGCTTCATCAGTAGGTCATGAAACTTGAGACTCTTGTTTCTCGCACTCTGGCTGCCTGGTTCTACTGCTACACAAGAGGGAAAGTTAGTCATGTCAATGTGCTCCGGCCAGGGGTCCCCCTGACAAAGGGGGGCCTGGGGTACAGTATCCCCTGCGCGCCCCCCTTAATCTGGCTATGCTTCAGTGTGACTGGTTGCATTATCCTCACTTCCATCAACTGCCCTCATCATCACAGCCACCGCTGGGCCCACAAGAGCATTCATAGCCCCCCCTAGATGTGCACCTACATATTGCACAGTGCACCAGGTTCTGTATAATCCCTTGCAGACAGATATTCAACATGTTCTCATCACATTTTTATATTAAGACCAAGTGAAAAGTAAATTTAATAACAGAAACAAACTTGAAAGCACTTGTAAGAACTACTAAACCAGTTACCCAAAAGTTAAACTATGTATCTGTCCCATTGCACGTCAGAGATGGGACAGACCTTAAATGATTATATTTGTATTTACTTCTCAGCACAGAGATTTCAATTAGCGGAAGGAGTGAAGGTGCTCAAAGTACTGTGTGATAACAGGAAAGTCATCCTAGTGCTTTATAGCCTAACACATGGTGATTCAATGGGGGGAATTCAAATGTTTGAAAAGTCGGTTGGGTGTCTGTATTTCCCTGTCTATGAGATAGGAAAAAACAGACTCCCAACTGACTTTTCAAACATTTGAATCTCCCCCAATCAATGAGGTTTTCCACTGGGAAATGAGGAATCTACACATAGATTGTATTGAATTTGTTGCTTCGTAAAAAAAAAAAAATATATATCTGGTATCAGAGAGGGTTACGACTTTTTCCCCAAAAATAACATAGATGAAGGAAGCTAAACTAAAACTGGACATGCATAGTATGATCATGCTGTCCATCCCAAGTGTTGGGTAACAGGAACCCTTTTAATTTGGACAAATTGGACAGATCCAAGCTTTGACAGTAGGCCTGTTAGTGTCAGCAGATGACCTTACACACAAGACACACTGTCTTCTCACTCCGCTAGGGTCAGATTGAGCTATCCTGCTGATTCCGTCGGCTCAAGCGCAGTAGCAGAGCCATAATTAGGGTGCCTAGGGGACATGTGTCTCAGGCGCCAGATTTAAGGGGGCGCCAAGGCACATGGGAAATGTACTGCAAATTAATTCAAATTACTGAGATATAAAAGTGTGTGAGTTCTGGCGTGGAAGCTAGCTGCCCAATCCTACCTTCCTATGATCTGCCCAAATTCAGATCACAAAGGGATACAAGTGAAAAAATAGCGGGTGGAAGGAAGATCAAAGGCGCTGCTGTACACGTGACAAATATAAAGAAAAAATGTATAATATACTTGCAAAACCTCGTGGTCCTTCGTTAATCTTTTTCTATAAATCCAATGATTATCAGGTGTTTACATGCAAAAAAACAAAAATGGACAACAAATGTGTAGTAATGTCTATAATAAGTTCAATTTTTGTGTGTTCTCCGTTGAAGCAGAGCCCTATGATGTGGAGGTTTCTCTTGATAGGAGATAAGGATAGTTTCTCACCACCACTTCACAAACATAGGTACACGTACCAAAACTCACTTAGAGTTAAATAACACCATACACATAAAGGTTTCTTTTTTACTTCTAATCATAACGCATGAAACAAGATCCGTTCAATGAAAACGTACCACACTCACGTTTTCAACAGATGGTATCCCACACGTAGCAGTTTCTTTGAATAGATGAGTGACTCTTCTCTTCCAAAAAGAATTCGTTTATTGGTGCGTGATACAATTTAAAAAATAATTAAATAAAATCCCCTTCATCAATTACAAAAAAATCCAGGATAGAGCAAAATGTGAGTCAGAATAGAATATGACAATCACAAGTGAATTCCGGACTTACACTTGTGAACACAAATGCTGCATATTACCTTGGATTGATGTGGATGTAGGAGAATTAAAAAGCACTGTCTGATATCACCAACGCCGTTTCGACACAAGGGGGTCTATTCACGAAGCAGTGAAAAGTGCGGAGAAGTGAGCCAGTGGAGAAGTTGCCCATGGCAACCAATCAGCTGCTCCGTACAATTGTATAGTATGCAAATTATAAATGTTATGTCAATGCTGATTGGTTGCCATGGGCAACTTCTCCACTGCTCACTTCTCCGCAGTTTTCACTGCTTCATGAATAAACCCCATTGTCTTTTTCAAGGTGGATGCTCAAACAGTGACTGACAAACATATTTATACCAGTGAACAGGAAATGGAAATGCATCTTGGGTAATTTGAATAAAAGTATATGGGTGCGATATTTTATTGTACTTCCCTCTGCTTATTAAAGCTATATTGAATAGTGATGCTCACCCAACTATTAAATTTTATTTTCATGTCTATTGTATATAGTTAGGAACGCATCGTGATCGCGGCCAGCCGCACTTCCGCGTTCCACGATGCGTTCCATTATCCGGAAGTGTGCCGCGATCACGTGACCTCCGCTTCCTTTCTCACAGGGAGCAGAGTAACTGATCATCGTGATCGCGCACTGTTGATTTTTTGCGCTTCACGGTGCGTTCCAGCACCCGGAAGTCAGCCGCGGACACGTGATAGACATCTTCCCCTTTCACGGGGAATGATGCTTACCGCGTCCCGGTTGCTAAGCAACAGAAAAAAACAGAAGGTGGATATAATGATAGATCTGACAATATGTTCCAATAACAGGAAAACAAATGGTCAACACGGCTCCTTCTTATCCTTTCACAGGGAATAATAATACATATATGTCTGAATTACTTTTCAACAATATAAAAAACCATCAATTAAAAAATAATGCTGTTGGAATAATAATGTGAGAATACCATGCTAAACGAACACAGCAAGATTACATACACCTCTAATTAATATACAGTAAAATTAAAAAGGAGATATAATGTGGGAATGTAAACATCAAGCCTATCAATAAACATAATTTATAAATTATTTAAGGAGGTAATGATGAGGGACAAATTAATTACATAAACCATTTAAGCTCGAAGTCTGAATTCAAGCCGCAAGGGACAAGTGTATTTAATTTAAAAATCCACTGCATCTCAGCCTTTGCGAGGTTTGTCTCTAAATCCCTGTCCCTCCAGTTGGATTTAATTTGCTGGATTCCCATAAATGAAGATATTTTTGATGTTGCACAATTATGTTTTTTGGCAAAATGGTCAGATAGGGAGTGGGTCTGTAATCCCTTTTTCACATTACGTATATGTTCAGCAATCCTTGTTTTTAATGCTCTCCCTGTCCTGCCTACATACAGCAGACCACAATCGCATTTTATTAAATAGATGACATTAATTGTGTGACACGTAATGAAATTATTTATCTCATAATTTACGTTATTAACGGAAAAACTGGTTATTTTTGAATTTTCTGAAGATATCGTTCTACATGCGATGCATGTGCCGCACCTGTGGAAGCCTTTAGTGCGTATGGGATTGGAAGAGGTGAATGGTAATGCACTTCTTACTAACGCACTCTTCAGGTTTTTTCCTCTTCTATAAATAAATCTCGGTTGGGTAGGGATAATATCTCTTAATACTGGATCCCTTAAAAGCAGATGCCAGTGTTGGCGAATTATACGCTCCTGTTTTTTATAATTCGCCCCAAAACCGGATATAAAGGCCCATTCCGCATGATTATTGATTGATTTCTTTTTTTCTTTTTTCAAGATTTCTTTCCTGTCAAGCCTTTCTACTTCTTCTTCCGCCTTCAAAAGCAGCTTTGGATCATAGCCCTTTTTCAAAAATTTATTTTTCATTTCTTTCTTCTGATTATTATAGTGCTGGGGTTCGCTACAATTCCTTTTTAACCTCAGGAATTGTCCTTTTGGGATTCCTCTAATCCATTGAGGATGATGTTGACTTGAAAATGGTAGGAGACTATTCGAGTCCGTTGGTTTCGTATAGCCCCTTGTATGTATGGCGTCATCCTTAATATAGATGGTCAAGTCTAGGAAATTGATTTTCTCTTGACTTATATCGAAGGTTAACGTTATGTTCATAATGTTGGTGTTCAGATCTGAGCATAGTTTTTCCAGATTTTCTCGATCTCCTTTCCATACAAAGATAATATCGTCGATGTACCTAAACCATGACACCAAGTCCGCACCGGCCAGCGAATGGTTGTATACTAAATCTTCCTCCCACTTGGACATGAAGAGGTTCGCATAGCTCGGTGCGAACTTGGTGCCCATGGCGGTCCCGACTTTCTGCAAATAATATTCCCCATTAAAGAAAAAATAATTATTTTCAAGTACAAATTTGATACTTTCTAAAATAAATTCTATTTTTTCTTTTTCCATTTCAGATTTTTCCAAGTGCCATTTTACTGCATCCAAACCGTCACTGTGATTAATTATAGTATACAGTGACGTAACATCCGCTGTAACCAAAAAAGAATCATGTTGCCACTCTATCTCTGATAGTTTATTAATTGTATCGGTTGTATCTTTAAGGTGTGATTTACCTTTTATTACAAATGGTTGTAGGTAGAAATCGATCATCTCTGAAAGATTTGTAGTTATACTACCTACATTATATCTCCTTTTTAATTTTACTGTATATTAATTAGAGGTGTATGTAATCTTGCTGTGTTCGTTTAGCATGGTATTCTCACATTATTATTCCAACAGCATTATTTTTTAATTGATGGTTTTAAATAAAATTTAATAGTTGGGTGAGCATCACTATTCAATATAGCTTTAATAAGCAGAGGGAAGTACAATAAAATATCGCACCCATATACTTTTATTCAAATTACCCAAGATGCATTTCCATTTCCTGTTCACTGGTATAAATATGTTTGTCAGTCACTGTTTGAGCATCCACCTTGAAAAAGACCTTGTGTCGAAACGGCGTTGGTGATATCAGACAGTGCTTTTTAATTCTCCTACATCCACATCAATCCAAGGTAATATGCAGCATTTGTGTTCACAAGTGTAAGTCCGGAATTCACTTGTGATTGTCATATTCTATTCTGACTCACATTTTGCTCTATCCTGGATTTTTTTGTAATTGATGAAGGGGATTTTATTTAATTATTTTTTAAATTGTATCACGCACCAATAAACGAATTCTTTTTGGAAGAGAAGAGTCACTCATCTATTCAAAGAAACTGCTACGTGTGGGATACCATCTGTTGAAAACGTGAGTGTGGTACGTTTTCATTGAACGGATCTTGTTTCATGCGTTATGATTAGAAGTAAAAAAGAAACCTTTATGTGTATGGTGTTATTTAACTCTAAGTGAGTTTTGGTACGTGTACCTATGTTTGTGAAGTGGTGGTGAGAAACTATCCTTATCTCCTATCAAGAGAAACCTCCACATCATAGGGCTCTGCTTCAACGGAGAACACACAAAAATTGAACTTATTATAGACATTACTACACATTTGTTGTCCATTTTTGTTTTTTTGCATGTAAACACCTGATAATCATTGGATTTATAGAAAAAGATTAACGAAGGACCACGAGGTTTTGCAAGTATATTATACATTTTTTCTTTATATTTGTCACGTGTACAGCAGCGCCTTTGATCTTCCTTCCACCCGCTATTTTTTCACTTGTAATTCAAATTACTGCCTTGCCCTGGGTGACAAATATCCTAGTTTCGGCCCTGTCAGTAGCATAGCTGAGGGGACAAAGGAGGAAGAGATGTGATTGCAATGCTATCGCATTACTTCTCAGTGATTGCCAGGAGCTTCTGTCCTACTGACTCACCAATGGTACATCTGGTCAAATAAAGATTTGTTATTGCATCAAATTGCTGGCCTCAAATGAGAGTAAATTGAGCCCTAAAAATTTTATTTGAACAATTAGTGCACCTTCTTAAAACAACTACTGCTTTCTATGCTTCATAATTATATAAGACATTTATATACTTGCATGATTCTTTCCCAGTGAGGATGTCTTCTGCACCTGTATCAGTGTTCTGTACAACAGGTTATGTGTCAGTGTCCAAGACTTTTTACTGCAGCTCACTTTGTGGGACCACCAAGGGGCTGCTGAGCAACAACAGCAGTGACTGCAGCAAATCACTTGTGAAATGTGCACATCATACACTGATGCATAAGTGATGTGCTGCAGTCATTGCTCAGCAGACCATTGGTGATCCACCACTGCTCCTTTCTTCTTCCTTGGATCCCCCTGATGGCTGGCTCCTGGAAGCCAATGCTTCTATTGAATCCAGTAGTTACGCCACTGCTGGGCACACCGGATACAGTAGAATACTCATTGCTGGTGCTCACTTCTTCTGCCTGACATTAGTACTGATATACAGTATGGTTGCCTGCAGTGGTTAGAAGTGGGAAGTCAGTCGCCACAAATTAGCAAGGGCATAGGAGATTGGGTATAGTAAGGGAGGCCAATCCCGGGTTCGGCGGGATCTCGGCCCAAAAACAGCCGGGATTGGCTGGCCGGCTTCCTACTCCCGGCTCCCCAGCGCCACATGAGAGGTCACGCTGCACTGTCACATGCCGCCGGGAGAGTGAAACAGATGTCTCCCACCCGCCCGCCCCAGTGCTATGGTGAGTTATGTGTGCGGGGCGAGGGGGGCGGCCACACAAGGAAATGCCAATCCCGGGAAAACCCTGGATTGACCATTTTTCAATCACGATACCCGGCATTGAAAAAAATAGGCACGGGATTGGCCTCCCTATTTGTAAGGCACCACAGTGCTCAACAGCACCACACAGTGGAGAAATGTGAAAATACACAGAAACAGGGACAAACAATGCAGACAAAATAAATGCAGACAAGAAAACAAATAGTAGGAAAGGGCCCAGCTCATAAAATAGCTAATAATAAGATTTTACTTACCGATAAATCTATTTCTCGTAGTCCGTAGTGGATGCTGGGGACTCCGTCAGGACCATGGGGGATATAGCGGCTCCGCAGGAGACAGGGCACAATAATAAAAGCTTTAGGATCAGGTGGTGTGCACTGGCTCCTCCCCCTATGACCCTCCTCCAAGCCTCAGTTAGGATACTGTGCCCGGGCGAGCGTGCATAATAAGGAAGGATATTGAATCCCGGGTAAGACTCATACCAGCCACACCAATCACACCGTACAACCTGTGATCTGAACCCAGTTAACAGTATGATAACAACGAAGGAGCCTCTGAAAAGATGGCTCACAACAAGAATAACCCGATTTTTGTAACAATAACTATGTACAAGTATTGCAGACAATCCGCACTTGGGATGGGCGCCCAGCATCCACTACGGACTACGAGAAATAGATTTATCGGTAAGTAAAATCTTATTTTCTCTGACGTCCTAGTGGATGCTGGGACTCCGTCAGGACCATGGGGATTATACCAAAGCTCCCAAACGGGCGGGAGAGTGCGGATGACCCTGCAGCACCGAATGAGAGAACTCCATGTCCTCCTCAGCCAGGGTATCAAATTTGTAGAATTTAGCAAACGTGTTTTCCCCTGACCAAGTAACTGCTCGGCAAAGTTGTAAAGCCGAGACCCCTCGGGCAGTCGCCCAAGATGAGCCCCCTTCCTTTTGGAATGGGCTTTTACCGATTTTGGCTGTGGCAGGCCTGCCACAGAATGTGTAAACTGAATTGTATTACAAATCCAGCGAGCAATCGTCTGCTTAGAAGCAGGAGCACCCATCTTGTTGGGTGCATACAGGCTAAACAGCGAGTCAGATTTTCTGACTCCAGCCTTCCTGGAAACATATTTTTCAGGGCCCTGACAACGTCAAGTAACTTGGAGTCCTCCAAGTCCCTAGTACCCGCAGGTACCACAATAGGTTGGTTCATGTGAAAAACAGAAAACACCTTAAGGAGAAATTGAGGACGAGTCCTCAATTCTGCCCTGTCCGAATGGAAAATTAAGTAAGGGCTTTATATATGATAAAGCCGCCAATTCTGACACACGCCTGGCTGAAGCCAGGGCTAATAGCATCGTCACCTTCCATGTGAGATATTTTAAGTCCACAGTGGTGAGTGGTTCAAACCAATGTGACTTTAGGAAACTCAAAACAACATTGAGATCCCAAGGTGCCACTGGGGCACAAAAGGAGGCTGTATATGCAGTACCCCTTTTACAAACATCTGAACGTCAGGCACTAAAGCCAGTTCTTTCTGGAAGAAATTCGACAGGGCCGAAATTTGAACCTTAATGGACCCTAATTTTAGGCCCATAGACAGTCCTGTTTTCAGGAAATGTAGGAAACGACCCAGTTGGAATTCCTCTGTAGGGGCCTTCTTGGCCTCACACCACGCAACATATCTTCGCCAAATGCGGTGAAAATGTTTTGCGGTTACATCCTTCCTGTCTTCGACCAGGGTAGGGATGACTTCATCTGGAATGGCCTTTCAGGATCCGGCGTTCAACCGCCATGCCGTCAAACGCGGCCGCGGTAAGTCTTGGAACAGACAAGGCCCCTGCTGGAGCAGGTCCTTTCTTAAGGTAGAGGCCACGGGTCTTCCGTGAACATCTCTTGAAGTTTCGGGTACCAAGTCCTTCTTGGCCAATCCGGAACCACGAGTATCATTCTTACTCATCTCCCTCTTATGATTCTCAGTACTTTTTGTATGAGAGGCATAGGAGGGAACACATACTCTGACTGGTACATCCACAGTGTTACCAGAGCGTCCACCGCTATTGCCTGAGGGTCCCTTGACCTGGCGCAATATCTAGTTTTTTGTTCAGGCGGGACGCCATCATGTCCACCTTTGGTTTTTCACAACGGTTTACAATCATGTGGAAGACTTCCCGATGAAGTCCCCACTCTCCCGGGTGGAGGTCATGCCTGCTGAGGAAGTCTGCTTCCCAGTTTTCCACTCCCGGAATGAACACTGCTGAGAGTGTTATCACATGATTTTTCGCCCAGCGAAGAATCCTTGCAGTTTCTGCCATTTCCCTCCTGCTTCTTGTGCCGCCCTGTCTGTTTACGTGGGCGACTGCCGTGATGTTGTCCCACTGGATCAATACCGGCTGACCTTGAAGCAGAGGTCTTGCTAAGCTTAGAGCATTGTAAATTGCCCTTAGCTCCAGTATATTTATGTGGAGAGAAGTCTCCAGACTCGATCACACTCTGGAAATTTTTTCCTTGTGTGACTGCTCCCCAGCCACTCAGGCTGGCATCCGTGGTCACCAGGACCCAGTCCTGAATGCCGAATCTGCAGCCCTTTCATAGATGAGCACTCTGCAGCCACCGCAGAAGAAACACCCTTGTCCTTGGAGACAGGGTTATCCGCTGATGCATCTGAAGATGCGATCCGGACCATTTTTCCAGCAGATCCCACGTAAAGGTTCTTGCGTGAAATCTACCGAATGGGATCGCTTTGTAAGAAACCACCATTTTTCACAGGATCCTTGTGCAATGATGCACTGATACTTTTCCTGGTTTTAGGAGGTTCCTGACTAGCTCGGATAACTCCCTGGCTTTCTTCTCCGGGAGAAAACATCCTTTTCTGGACTGTGTCCAGAATCATCCCTAGGAACAGTAGACGTGTCGTCGGAAAAAACTGCGATTTTGGAATATTTAGAATCCACTCGTGCTGTCGTAGAACTACTTAAGATAGTGCTACTCCGACCTCCAACTGTTCTCTGGACCTTGCCCTTATCAGGAAAGCGTCCATATTTCTTTTAAGAAGAATCATCATTTCGGCCATTACCTTGGTAAAGACCCGGGGTGCCGTGGACAATCCAAACGGCAGCGTCTGAACTGATAGTGACAGTTCTGTACCACGAACCTGAGGTACCCTTGGTGAGAAGGGCAAATTTGGACATGTAGGTAAGCGTCCCTGATATCCAGTGACACCATATCGTCCCCTTCTTCCTGGTTCGCTATCACTGCTCTGAGTGACTCCATCTTGATTTGAACGCTTGTATGTAAGTGTTCAAATATTTCAGATCTCACCTAGCCGTCTGGCTTCAGTACCACAATATAGTGTGGAATAATACCCCTTCCCTTGTTGTAGAAGGGGTACTTTGATTATCACCTGCTGGGAATACAGCCTGTGAATTGTTCCCAATACTGCCTCCCTGTCGGAGGGAGACGTTGGTAAAGCAGACTTCAGGAACTTGTGAGGGGGAGACGTCTCGAATTTCCAATGTACACCTGGGATACTACGTGTAGGATCCAGGAGTCCACTTGTGAGTGAGCCCACTGCGTGCTGAAACTCTTGAGATGACCCCCTACCGCACCTGAGTCCGCTTGTACGGCCCCAGCGTCATGCTGCGGACTTGGCAGAAGCTGTGGAGGGCTTCTGTTCCTGGGAATGGGCTGCCTGCTGCAGTCTTCTTCCCTTTCCTCTACCCCTGGGCAGATATGACTGGCCCTTTTGCCCGCCTGCCCTTATGGGGACGAAAGGACTGAGACTGAAAAGACTGTGTCCTTTTCTGCTGAGATGTGACTTGGGGTAACAAAAAGAGGATTTTTCAGCTGTTGCCATGGCCACCAGGTCCGATGGACCGCCCCTTTATACGGCAATACTTCCATGTGCCGTCTGGAATCTGCATCACCTGACCACTGTTGTCTGGCAGATATGGACATCACATTTACTCTTGATGCCAGAATGCAAATATCCCTCTGCGCATCTCGCATATATAGAAATGCATCCTTAAAATGCTCTATAGTCAATAAAATCTTGTCCCTGTCAAGGGTATCAATATTTTCAGTCAGGAAATCCGACCAAGCCCCCTCAGCGCTGCACATCCAGGCTGAGGCGATTGCTGGTCGTAGTATAACACCAGTATATGTGTATATACTTTTAGGATATTTTTCAGCTTCCTATCAGCTGGCTCCTTGAGGGCTGCCGTATCTGGAGACGGTACCGCCACTTGTTTTGATAAGCGTGTGAGCGCCTTATTCACCCTAAGGTGTGTTTCCCAACTCGCCCTAACTTCTGGCGGGAAAGGGTATACCGCCAATAATTTTCTATCGGAGGAAACCCACGTATCATCACACACTTCATTTAATTTATCTGATTCAGGAAAAACTACAAGTAGTTTATTCACACCCTACATAATACCCTTATTTGTGGTACTTGTAGTATCAGAAATATGTAACACCTCCTTCATTGCCCTTAACATGAAACGTGTGGCCCTAAAGGAAAATACGTTTGTTTCTTCACCGTCGACACTGGAGTCAGTGTCCGTGTCTGTGTCTGTGTCGACCGACTGAGGTAAATGGGCGTTTTTACAAGTCCCTGACGGTGTCTGAGACGCCTGGACAGGTACTAATTTGTTTGCCGGCCGTCTCATGTCGTCAACCGACCTTACAGCGTGTTGACATTATCACGTAATTCCTAAATAAGCCATCCATTCCAGTGTCGACTCCCTAGAGAGTGACATCACCAATACAGGCAATTTGCTCCGCCTCCTCACCAACATCGTCCTCCTACATGTCGACACACGTACCGACACACAGCACACACACAGGGAATGCTCTGACAGAGGACAGGACCCCACTAGCCCTTTGGGGAGACAGAGGGAGAGTTTGCCAGCACACACCAAAAACGCTATAATTATACAGGGACAACCCCTTATACAAGTGTTTTCCCTTATAGCATTTTTATATATGTAATCATATCGCCAAATAAGTGCCCCCCCTCTCTGTTTTAACCCTGTTTCTGTAGTGCAGTGCAGGGGAGAGCCTGGGAGCCTTCCTCACAGCAGAGCTGAGCAGGAAAATGGCGCCGTGTGCTGAGGAGAATAGGCCCCGCCCCCTTTTCGGCGGGCTCTTCTCCCGGAGTTTGTGAGATCTGGCAGGGGTTAAATACATCCATATAGCCTCAAGGGCTATATGTGATGTATTTTAGCCATAAAAAGGTATTATACATTGCTGCCCAGGGCGCCCCCCCCAGCGCCCTGCACCCTCAGTGACAGTTGGTGACTGTTGGTGAAGTGTGCTGACAACAATGGCGCACAGCTGCAGTGCTGTGCGCTACCTTATGAAGACTGAAAGTCTTCTGCCGCCTGTTTCTGGACCTCTGGACCTCTTCAACTTCGGCATCTGCAAGGGGGGTCGGCGGCACGGCTCCGGGACGAACCACAGGGTGAGACCTGTGTTCCGACTCCCTCTGGAGCTAATGGTGTCCAGTAGCCTAAGAAGCAAATCCATCCTGCACGCAGGTGAGTTTTCTTCTCTCCCCTAAGTCCCTCGTAGCAGTGAGCCTGTTGCCAGCAGGACTCACTGAAAATAAAAAACCTAACTTAAACTTTTATTCTAAGCAGCTCAGGAGAGCCACCTAGATTGCACCCTTCTCGTCGGGCACAAAAATCTAACTGAGGCTTGGAGGAGGGTCATAGGGGGAGGAGCCAGTGCACACCACCTGATCCTAAAGCTTTTATTATTGTGCCCTGTCTCCTGCGGAGCCGCTATATCCCCCATGGTCCTGACGGAGTCCCCAGCATCCACTAGGACGTCAGAGAAAATCTAATAAGGTGAGGGCACAGATGAGACAGGAGTGAGTGCCGATCATAATGTAGTTCAGATTGGAACCATTGTGAGGGTGCATAAGCGTGCGGGATACAGGTGGGAGTATAGTAAGGTGTAATACAGAGATTGGTTATTTCAGAGAGCATTTCAAGAAATGAAGGCTGTGGGAGAGTCTGATTGGACGTTGTAGGGAGTCATAGAACTGTGCAGCATCCTGGTGCAGTAGGCAGCAGTGATAGGTTGCTAGCAGGATGAGTCATAGATCTGAGAGGTCGGAGGGAGAACATTTTGATAGGAGATTGAGCTGTATGAAGGGTTAACCTCTGGCTTAAACAAAGACATATAAAGGTAATGTGTTATCTGATTGCTATGTTAGCATGTTTATAGGGTTAAATTAAGATGTGTGAGGTACTCTATATAAAGGGTGTACTATGACTGGCCGGCTGTCGGGATCCCTTGCGGGCTCACTATGCTCGCCATGCTATGGGCATGGACGCTATTTATTCTCCCTCCAGGGGTGTCGTGGATACCCCAAGAGGGAGAATAGTTGTCGGTATACCGGCGGTTGAGATCCCAGCGACTGTATGCTAAGCTCCGGGATCCCGACAGCCGGTATATCGAGTGCCGCCCCTATATAAAACAGACATATACTGTATGGAATAATGGACACCTGCGGTCCGACTTCTTTTCCTAATGTGCTAATAGCGTCATGCTGCTTTTCCCATATTTCAGTAACCTGGGATAAATCATTTTCAACTTTAAAGTATTTTCCGCATCAACCGTGCGATACTGCAGCTGGGAAATATAAGGGTTAAGAACTATTATGCTTTAAAATATGAGGTTCGCTGTTCTGCCAGCTGGACGCAGTATTCCCTGCCGCATGCCTGGCACGGCCATTATGTGGAGGTATCAGTGCAGCAATTACGTTGCATGCATACCTGCAGCATTCCAGACTGGAAGTCAGGACAAATTAGGCCATGGCCGTTAGCCAGACCCGCGCCTAATCTTTTAGGCAGTATTTCACTGATTTGTGTAATGACATTACTTCCTTTGGCCCAAAATTTTGGACTGTCGCCAGGCGTGGGGTATGTGTAGGTCACACGTCTAATTTTAAAGTCAATGTAATAATTTACTGCCCCATGATATTTCTTTCATTCAGTTATATATTATAAAATTAACAATAATATTATATATTTTTTAGCCTTTGGATAACAACAGAGATTTTCTTCTCTATTTCTTCTTTATGATAATGCCCTTAATAATAACGGTACTTTTTCAGATTATTATGGTAATTATGTTATAATTATTGCATCAATTGTGATCGTTCAGAAAGGAACCCTGGGGGATTAAAACATAATTTCATTTTAGCTGACTTCATGTTTTTCATCTAAATAATGTACAAATATTTTTCATTTCAGTATATGCTATATGAGCATAGTAAACTTGCACCACTGCCATCCACTTGTTATAGAGGAATTGTTTGTTGTACAGGAAGTGCCTCTGCAGCCATTTTCAGCATGACTGCAGCTAGTAAAGACACACTTCTGCAGCTCCCCAGAATCCTGTTGTGATTTGCACACAGACTTTACAATTACCTTTCCAAATTTCTTTATTTTAACAAGTTAACAGTTCTGCAAAGAGTTTCCATATATACAGTATCTATGGGGGTATTGCATTTAAATGATTCACTTTAAACACTTACAGAAGAAACCTATTTTGGGTTGACAGCTCTGCCAATCATCTGAGCTATTGTTGTCCAAATGATCTTCACAGGCTGCTGAGATTAAATTAACCATCAGTCTCACTCTCAACTGATTTTAGAACTGTCCAATCTCTAAATGTAATAAACCACTCAGAATATAGAGATGACATTTAGAAACAAAGATTAGATTTTTTTTTAAAGCAATCCTCTTCGATAAAGCAAGTTATATATAAACTAATTTAATCTCTTGTGATTTTGTTCTATTTAATTGGCTTATAAATTGTATATTTACGGCAACATACCTCTCTTCTGTTAGTTCAGTTATACACTTCTCTTTAAATAAGTTATATATTTAAAGAACAGTTATATGTATATTGACTGTATACTGTTGATTATTACAGAGGCTAAAAGCTATGTACAGTAGATCAGGGTAAAAATTCAGTGCAACATAGTTTAATAGTCAACATCATACATTCAACAATACGTCCAAGTAATAAAAAAAGCAAATTTCCGTCTGATATGCTAATATCTGCTCCCCACCTGTCTGAAAGTTTTGGTTGGTTGACAGCCATCCATGGTTTGATGACGACAGTGACTAGTTTTGCTATCGATGGTTGGCCACCGATGACATACATCAGCGGTATACGTCCATTTGTGGATGGGGGTCACATTATAGGATGGTTTGAAGCCATCAATCATTGATGGTAGAAACATCGGAGGACCATCCTAGATAGGATAACAAATTCTTCTAAAGATCCTGCTGTCCCCAGATCTTTGAACCCATCACAAATGCATAGATTTGGAGAATGTTGTTTCTATTCAAGCTTTCCAGGTTTCTGGGTATAAGTAACTACCAAATCAATGATCACAAGTATGGAATACTGCAGTTCTACTAACTAGGATCAGAAAGAGATCTAGAGAGACCTAAATAGAGTTTCCACTTTATTTAAGAAGTTTACTAAATCCCCTCCTTTCCAAATAATAGTAATTTGGGAGTGTCCACCCCTTGGAATTCTCATCCTTCGCTATTTTTTAGCTGGTCACAGATAATCACATATTGCATTTAGAGTTTTTTTTTTTTTTGCCAAGGTACAAAATTGCGCTCTTCAGATGGATTATCTCCAAGCTCTAAATATGACTCTAACAGGTCTATTTACTAAGCCTTGGTGAGTCTATCCACTTTATCTCTCTCCAAGACTCAGTACATAGACCCCTATGGAGGAGCTGTATCAAACCTTCTAAAAAAGGACATGTGGAGGTGTTTCCCATAGCAACCAATCAGATTCCAGCTATAATTTTATAGAGTGTATCAGAAAAATGAGCGCTAGAATCTAATTGGCTGTCATGAGCAACCCCTTCATTTTTCTTTAGAAAGTTTGATAAATATCCCCTTTCGGCTAATCTAACACTGAACAGTTCAAGCAGAGTAAAGGGACCTCGCTGATAGAGTGAATGATGGCCATAAAACAGGTGGGCCCCCCATGAAACTACTGCTATTGCAACGAAAGGCGAGTTAGAAAACGTTTTAAATAAAGTTTTAAATAAATTTAATATAATATGAGTAGGGCTTATTGACGAATGAGCAATAGCCCCAAACTGCATTTCTCTCATAATCTTGCAATTCCTAAAACTTCCAGGTTCACAAAATAAAAAACCAATAAAAAAACCAAAGGGCTGAGGAACATTTCTTGGTTTTGCCAAGACAAACTTAACATAAATCACCTGTGTGACTGTTTCCATACATTAACGTAGACATCACTTTGTGTTATCACCACACACCTACTAAACCTAAATACTCTTGTAGCAGCGTTTACTAAGAGTTGATGAGTGGATGTTGATGGGGAGCATGAAACACATGAGTGAGGCATGACCAGCTACGGCGAGGTGAGTATTACATGACAAGATAACAGAGAAGACACTTACTCTGGTGTTTGCATGTTTCTCTTTTCCCTAGAAACAAAACAAAATGTATGAATTAAATAATAGCATTGATATTCAAAGCACTTCTTAAGCTAAAGGTGAATAATGGATCTACATGAGCCATAAATGCTGCTGTAAGTACTGGGAAGCAACAGTAATGTACATCAGTATTTATCATCATGGCGGGGATGATGCTGTACAGGTGACCCAGAGTGTTCCATCCTAAATGAGAGTCATGGACCTCACAAAGCTGCTTAGAATGAATGAATGAATGAATGGATGGATGGATGAATGCTGGTAGGATTTGATGCTATAGGGTGATCCTGTACAATCAATTAAAGTATCTCTGCCCCTAACATGTGCAGAGTAAGAGACTTTCCTAAATAAAGGCATATGCCAATGATCCTGACTATATATTTATTATCTAGAGCGGGATACACCAATGCTATAATGCTGCCAAACTTCCAAAAATGTCATTTTCTGAGGTTTGTCCGCTTACCACATATTCACCAAGCCTCGGAATGCGATACATTCCAGGGCTTGAATGCGGTGGGCAATACCATCTATAGATGGCGTTGCCCTATAGAAGCCTATGAACTTTCCATGATTCCCCCTGAGAGAGATCCAATCAGTTCCCTCCCAGCACCCACTGCGGCACGTGTCCTTCTATTGCAACGGATAGCTCTCCTGGTAAGAGCTGTCCTTTGAGATAAAAGGACATGTGGTGCAGGGGTTGCTGGGAGGGATCTCATTGGATCTCTCTCAGGGGGAATCAAGGAAAGAGTCCATGGGCTTCCATAGGTATAAGTGCTTTCGAAGAGTGGCGGGATGCATCGCGCATCGTGCATCCCACCTCTATTCTTATAGAGGGGGAGATCTATCAAAGCTTGGAGAGATATAACATACCAACCAATCAGCTCCTAACTGTCATTTTTCAAACACAACCTGTAACACGGCAGTTAGAACTGGTTTGGTTAACACTTTATCTCTCACTAAGCTTTGTGAGAGATAAAATCGGGATGAAATCGGGCATTATCGTTCTAGTGTATGGGCCCTTTAGGAGCATTTACGAGGATGCGGATTGGCTGGAACTTCATCTCTCTCTCCAATGTTTGATACATCTCCCCCAGAATGAGGGATGGAATTGCATTTGAGCAGCCAGTAGCAAACAACCACAGTTTTGTCATTAGAAAGTGGTCAACTCGTTGGAATCCATATTTTGTTTGACTCCTGTTAGGTTTAACTTGTTATACCTACAGTTCAGTACTTACTGCACTTTCTTTTGTCAAGGAGACATTATATAAACAGCCATTCACAGTTTTATTCTAGATTAGTGACCTTTATTTTTTATTAGATTTTTTTTTTTTTTATAGTATAGCTTTAGATGCTGTATCAATAACAATTGTAGGTCTTTGGTTTGGAGCGTAAGGGGCCCTACTCACTGGCCGACCCGCCGCCGAGCTGCCCGACGGCGGATACGGCTGACGAGCGACCCGGCGGCGGGGGGGCAGTGACGGGGGCAGTGAAGTTTCTTCACTCCCCCCGTCACGCGGCTGCATTGAAGTGCAGGCAAATATGGACGAGATCGTCCATATTGGCCTGCATGCACAGCCGACGGAAGACCAGCGATGAACGAGCGCGGGGCCGTGCATCGTTCATCGCTGGAGTCTCCACACTGAAAGATATGAACGAGTTCTCGTTCATTTATGAACGAGATCGTTCATATCTTTCAAAAAATCGGCCAGTGTGTAGGGCCTCTAAGTTCTGGAACCAATGTAAGGGGTAGGTTAGGTTTACTAAGGAGCAGGCTATCAAAGCTGGCAATCATCAGCTTTAGAATGGATAGACCCAGACTAGCATGAAGAGTCCCCTAACAGAAGATGTTTGATCTACTAAGAGAAAAAATATGTGTTGTTTTTTTTTTTATTGTAATGTATACTAAATCTAAGTGTACAAATATTTATTTTTGGTAATTTTTTTGTATAGTTACCTCTTCGTTATATATTTGTTACCCACAGATCACTTTCACCTTATTCTCCTGCTCCTGTCTATCTTTTTCCTTACCACTCCCCTCCTCTAATGCAGATGTATGTACAATACTGTGCAAAAATTTTAGGCAGGTGTGGAATAAATGCTGCAATGTAAGAATGCTTTAATAGTTTATTTTTATCAATTAATAAAATGCAAAGTGAATGATCAGAAGGGAAATCTAAATCAAATCAATATTTGATGTGACTACCCTTTGCCTTCAGAACAAAATCAATTCTTCTAGGTACACCTGCACATAGTTTTTGAAGGAACTCGGCAGAGAGGTTGTTTCAAACATCTTGGAGAACTAACCACTTCTGTGGATGTAGGCTTGCTCAAATTCTTCTGTCTCTTCATGTAATCCCAGACAGACTCTATGATGTTGAGATCAGGGCTCTGTGGGAGGGGGGGGGGAGACCGTATCATCCCTTCCAGGACTCCTTGTTCTTCTTTATGCTGAAGATAGTTCTTAATGACATTGGCTGTATGTTTGGGGTCATTGATCTGCTGCAGAATAAATTTGGAGCCAATCAGACGCCTCCCTGATGGTATTGCATGACGGATAAGTACCTGCCTGTATTTCTCAGCACTGACGCACAGAAAAGGGCAATGTTGAGGATCATAGATGCAGTGGTTGGCCAAGGAAACTTAGTGCAGCAGATGAAAGACACATCATGCTTACTTCCCTTTGAAATAAGAAGATGTCCAGCAGTGCCATCAGCTCAGAACTGGCAGAAACCAGTGGGACCCAGTTACACCCAACTACTGTTCGGAGAAGTCTGGCCAGAAGTGGTCTTCATGAAAAAATTGCGGCCAAAGAGCCATACTTATGACGTGGAAACAAGGCCAAGTGACTCAACTATGCATGGAAACATAGAAAAAGGGGTGCAGAAAAATGGCAGCAGGTGCTCTGGACTGATGAGTCAAAATTTAAAATATTTGGCTGTAACAGAAGGCAGTTTGTCGAAGGGCTGGAGATTGGTACAACAATGAGTGTATGCAGGCCACAGTGAAGCATGATGGAGGTCCCCTGCAAGTTTGGGGATGAATTTTAGCAAATGGAGTTAGGGGTTTGGTCAGGATTAATGGTGTCCTCAGTGCTGAGAAATACAGGCATGTACTTATCCATCATGCAATACCATCAGGGAGGTGTCTGATTGGCTCCAAATATATTCTGCAACAGGACAATGACCCCAAACATTCAGCCAATGTCACTAAGAACTGTCATCAGTATAAAGAGGAGTCCTGGAATTGATGATATGGCCCCCACAGAGCCCTGATCTCAACATCATTGAGTCTGTCTGGGATAACATGAAGAGACGGAATTCTCCAAGATGTTTGGAAGAACCTCCCTGCTGAGTTCCTGCAAAAACTGTGTGCAAGTGTACCTAGAAGAATTGATGCTGTATGAAAGCACAGGGCAGTCACACCAAATATTGATTTGATTTTGATTTCTCTTCTGTTCAGTCACTTTGCATTTTGTCAATTGATAAATATAAACTATTAACACTTCTATTTTTGAAAGCATTCTTACTTTGCAGCATCTTTTCTATACCTGCCTAAAACTTTTGCACAGTAATGTCTATCTTCTATCTATCTATCTATCTATCTATCTATCTATCTATCTATCTATCTATCTATCTATTTATTTATATTAGTTTGAGTATATTTATTCAAACAAATCGATGGAGCCACTGCTAGGGATGGAAAAACCTGTAAAATATTGTCTTATTTTCCCTGAAATGTTCCTGGTACTACATTTGAAAATACTGAACTCCAATACATAAAGATAAATTAATTTAAAAAATTGCGGAAATTCCCCCAAATATAGCCGTTTTCAGGCCCCCCAGCAAATATTAAGCATCCCCTTAATATATGTACAGGACCGCTCTAGATTTTTATTGCTAAATTGCTAAAGTTACCTAAACCATAATCTATAGAAAGCTCCGGCCTCTATAACCTATTGCCTACACTTCGCAACATTTTCCAGGAGAAAGATTTGTAGGATCCAACCCTGGAAATGTCTGCATGCTCATACTGTATGTAGTGTGATTAAGGTAAAAGATTGGGGTAGTATCCAATGACATGCGCTACTTTTTCGTCCTATAAAAATGGGCTGATTTTTGATCAATGGTCTATCCAATTACAGCCCGTTTATTGGCCAAAAAATGTCTAGTTTTTGGGCGATAACAGATGGGATCCGGGATAAGTATTCGGACCAATGTGTTATCGCGGAAAAACTAATCTGTTATCGCGCATTATGCTTCGTCTGCCTGAGGCAAGTGAAGCATAATCCCTAAAATCCTAATTGGATAGCCCCAGCTAATCCATTATAATCCATGATAATTGGATATCCCTCATTGTATAAGAGATCATATATTACTTGTTACACATTGCAGAGACAGGATGTAGTTAAAATGCCGGCTGTCGGGATCCGGGTGTTTAGGATACAGACGCCGAAATCCCGTCAGCCGGAATACTGGCGCACCAGGGCTATTCCCACTCGTTGGGGTCCACAACTCCTATGGAGTGGGAGCAGATCCTCTGGAGAATGCAAGGGGACTCTTAGCGCTCGCCCCGCTGGCGGGATTCTCGCGGCCAGGATGACGCTGTCGGGCTATTGTCAGCCGGCATCCCGTCGGCCGGTATAACGTATCACACCCGCAGAGACAGACTTACTGCAGCCACTGTCTCTGCAGTGAATATTAATACTTTTCTACAATACTTAATTTCTAATTTCCACAAAAGGCATTGACGAGAAGTTATAATTATCGGGACCAATTGTCAAATATGTCAAATAAAAATAAATATGTCCCATGTGTCCACTTTAGGACATCATCAATTACTAGAGTCAAACATCAGAATCAGACTGGACACTATGATCTGTCAGAAGCAACCATCACCATACATCAGGATCAAACAAGTGTGCAAAACTGTAAGTGAGAAGTGATGCATGAAATGTGATGAGTGAGGAGCAATTAGTGTCACACATTCACCCACATATTATAAGGTTTACATGTAACATTAACCTTTACTATCAACCTTGCAGGGTATGTAAATACAGCAGCAAGTTGTTCTCTGATTGTTGTCTGTATTGGAGATGTGCATGAGATGTTAACTTTTCTTTTTAAGGGCAGGATGTACTAAAAGCAGAGTGTGATAAGTTCCGGAGCTTGGACCCATTAGACAACACCATCTATAGATGTTGTTACCTAACAGAAGCCTATAGGCTTCTTTCCCCATTGTGCACGGAGGGGTATCCAATCGGATCCCTCCCAGTACACCCCCATCCAGCACATGTGTAGAAGGACTCCCGGGTCAAAAACCCTGACGTCCTATCATGTCAAAGAACATCTCTTTTCGGGAAAGAGCTGTCCGTTTTTAATCGCAATTCTACATGCATACGGGATTTATTTAATGCCACTATGCACCTAGTAAGGGGCAAGATGTATCGCATCTAGTAGTATGTCCCACCCTAAGACTTATGAAAATGAAGAGCCAGAAAGTAGCACAATGCATCTGATTACCAACTGCCCTGAGCCAGGAACTAGTTAATGCACCTTTATAATAACCAGCCGCCTGCAGCCAGAAACTAGCGCAGTTCATCATACTAAAAAATGCGGACAGTCTTCCGAAAACGGCTGTTTTCAGAGGGTTGCTGCAATTTTTATTTTTTTGGGGGGTATTGGGGTCATTTAGCATGTGGTTACCCCCCTGCTAAGTATCGCAAAGGAAATTCCCTTATATATGGGGACTGCATAAAAGACCCATTTGTCAAGCTCCGAAAAGCTTAGATTGTTTTAGCCTAAAGGCTACATATAGCAAACCTTCACCGTGACCGGCTCTTTTCATAGCCTGTGTATCGGCGTCTGAGGCATGATACATTGCCCTGAAAGGCATGATGTAACCAAGCTCTTTCTGCAAATAAAAAAGAAATAGGCCTCTTAATCACCAACTGTCCCTAAAAGGATCTAGCACTGTATCTTTTATTACAGATGGCCCATAGACAGGAGCTAGCACGCTGTGTGCAATTAATCACTAATTCCCCAGTGCCAGGAACTAGTGCTGACCTTTAATCACCGAAAGCCCAGAGTCAGGAACTAGCATAATGCATATAATCACTGACTGCCAGGAGTCAGGAACTAGCACAGTGCATATAATTACCGACTGCCAGGAGTCAGGAACTAGCACAGTGCATATAATTACCGACTGCCAGGAGTCAGGAACTAGCACAGTGCATATAATTACCGACTGCCAGGAGTCAGGAACTAGCACAGTGCATATAATTACCGACTGCCAGGAGTCAGGAACTAGCACAGTGCATATAATCACAGACTGCCAAGAGTCAGGAACTAGCACAGTGCATATAATTACCGACTGCCAGGAGTCAGGAACTAGCACAATGAATATAATCCCCGACTGCCAGGAGTCAGGAACTAGCACAATGCATATAATTACCGACTGCCAGGAGTCAGGAACTAGCACAGTGCATATACCTGTAATTACCATCTGACCAGTCAGGAACTAGCACAGTGCATATGATTACCGACTGCCAGGAGTCAGGAACTAGCACAGTGCATATAATTACCGCCTGACCAGAGTCGGGAACTAGCACAGTGCATATACCTGTAATTACCATCTGACCAGAGTCAGGAACTAGCACAGTGCATATAATCACAGACTGCCCAGAGTCAGGAACTAGCACAGTGCATATAATTACCGCCTGACCAGAGTCAGGAACTAGCACAGTGCATATAATTACCGACTGCCAGGAGTCAGGAACTAGCACAGTGCATATAATCACAGACTGCCCAGAGTCAGGAACTAGCACAGTGCATATAATTACCGACTGCCAGGAGTCAGGAACTAGCACAATGAATATAATCCCCGACTGCCAGGAGTCAGGAACTAGCACAATGCATATAATTACCGACTGCCAGGAGTCAGGAACTAGCACAGTGCATATACCTGTAATTACCATCTGACCAGAGTCAGGAACTAGCACAGTGCATATACCTGTAATTACCATCTGACCAGAGTCAGGAACTAGCACAGTGCATATGATTACCGACTGCCAGGAGTCAGGAACTAGCACAGTGCATATAATTACCGCCTGACCAGAGTCAGGAACTAGCACAGTGCATATACCTGTAATTACCATCTGACCAGAGTCAGGAACTAGCACAGTGCATATACCTGTAATTACCATCTGACCAGAGTCAGGAACTAGCACAGTGCATATACCTGTAATTATACCATCTGACCAGAGTCAGGAACTAGCACAGTGCATATACCTGTAATTACCATCTGACCAGAGTCAGGAACTAGCACAGTGCATATACCTGTAATTATACCATCTGCCCAGAGTCAGGAACTAGCACAGTGTATATACCTGTAATTATACCATCTGCCCAGAGTCAGGACCTAGCACAGTGCATATACCTGTAATTATACCATCTGCCCAGAGTCAGGACCTAGCACAGTGCATATACCTGTAATTACCATCTGACCAGAGTCAGGAACTAGCACAGTGCATATGATTACCGACTGCCAGGAGTCAGGAACTAGCACAGTGCATATAATTACCGACTGCCCAGAGTCAGGAACTAGCACAGTGCATATACCTGTAATTACCATCTGACCAGAGTCAGGAACTAGCACAGTGCATATGATTACCGACTGCCAGGAGTCAGGAACTAGCACAGTGCATATAATCACAGACTGCCCAGAGTCAGGAACTAGCACAGTGCATATAATTACCGACTGCCAGGAGTCAGGAACTAGCACAATGAATATAATCCCCGACTGCCAGGAGTCAGGAACTAGCACAATGCATATAATTACCGACTGCCAGGAGTCAGGAACTAGCACAGTGCATATACCTGTAATTACCATCTGACCAGAGTCAGGAACTAGCACAGTGCATATGATTACCGACTGCCAGGAGTCAGGAACTAGCACAGTGCATATAATTACCGCCTGACCAGAGTCAGGAACTAGCACAGTGCATATACCTGTAATTACCATCTGACCAGAGTCAGGAACTAGCACAGTGCATATAATCACAGACTGCCCAGAGTCAGGAACTAGCACAGTGCATATAATTACCGCCTGACCAGAGTCAGGAACTAGCACAGTGCATATAATTACCGACTGCCAGGAGTCAGGAACTAGCACAGTGCATATAATCACAGACTGCCCAGAGTCAGGAACTAGCACAGTGCATATAATTACCGACTGCCAGGAGTCAGGAACTAGCACAATGAATATAATCCCCGACTGCCAGGAGTCAGGAACTAGCACAATGCATATAATTACCGACTGCCAGGAGTCAGGAACTAGCACATTGCATATACCTGTAATTACCATCTGACCAGAGTCAGGAACTAGCACAGTGCATATGATTACCGACTGCCAGGAGTCAGGAACTAGCACAGTGCATATAATTACCGCCTGACCAGAGTCAGGAACTAGCACAGTGCATATACCTGTAATTACCATCTGACCAGAGTCAGGAACTAGCACAGTGCATATAATCACAGACTGCCCAGAGTCAGGAACTAGCACAGTGCATATAATCACAGACTGCCAGGAGTCAGGAACTAGCACAGTGCATATAATTACCGCCTGACCAGAGTCAGGAACTAGCACAGTGCATATATACCTGTAATTACCATCTGACCAGAGTCAGGAACTAGCACAGTGCATATAATCACAGACTGCCAGGAGTCAGGAACTAGCACAGTGCATATAATTACCGCCTGACCAGAGTCAGGAACTAGCACAGTGCATATACCTGTAATTACCATCTGACCAGAGTCAGGAACAAGCACAGTGTATATACCTGTAATTACCATCTGACCAGAGTCAGGAACTAGCACAGTGTATATACCTGTAATTATACCATCTGACCAGAGTCAGGAACTAGCACAGTGCATATACCTGTAATTACCATCTGACCAGAGTCAGGAACTAGCACAGTGCATATATACCTGTAATTACCATCTGACCAGAGTCAGGAACTAGCACAGTGCATATACCTGTAATTACTACCTGACCAGAGTCAGGAACTAGCACAGTGTATATACCTGTAATTACCATCTGACCAGAGTCAGGAACTAGCACAGTGTATATACCTGTAATTACCATCTGACCAGAGTCAGGAACTAGCACAGTGTATATACCTGTAATTATACCATCTGACCAGAGTCAGGAACTAGCACAGTGCATATATACCTGTAATTATACCATCTGACCAGAGTCAGGAACTAGCACAGTGTATATACCTGTAATTACCATCTGACCAGAGTCAGGAACTAGCACAGTGCATATATACCTGTAATTACCATCTGACCAGAGTCAGGAACTAGCACAGTGCATATGATTACCGACTGCCAGGAGTCAGGAACTAGCACAGTGCATATAATCACAGACTGCCCAGAGTCAGGAACTAGCACAGTGCATATAATTACCGACTGCCAGGAGTCAGGAACTAGCACAATGAATATAATCCCCGACTGCCAGGAGTCAGGAACTAGCACAATGCATATAATTACCGACTGCCAGGAGTCAGGAACTAGCACAGTGCATATACCTGTAATTACCATCTGACCAGAGTCAGGAACTAGCACAGTGCATATGATTACCGACTGCCAGGAGTCAGGAACTAGCACAGTGCATATAATTACCGCCTGACCAGAGTCAGGAACTAGCACAGTGCATATAATTACTGTCTCTAAAGCTACTACAATTTTTATTTATATATAATTTGTCAGGAACTAGCTACAATTTATTTTCCATTTCCTTATGTATAACGTGTTCTCAGTTTGATACATGTGGTCAGGGCAGGGGCACAGCTAGCTGGGGCTGTTGCTGTACATGCCCCATGTGATGGAGGAATATAGGCATCAGCTGCGATCCCAAGTGAGATGGGCTGCACCGACAATCTCAATAGGTGAGGTCAGTTGCAGTGCACGGGGAGCTCTCCCTCACTCAGGTGCTAGATGATTCTGGATTCTGAAAGCAGCTGCTCCTCTCCAGCTTCGGCTGTTTCTCCTTGTTGCCTGGCCCACTTCTTCATGATATGCGAGACAGATTTGGATAGTGGGCTCTGCCTGATGAGCTGGCTACTTAGATGGGGTGAGATCCATAGGTGTTTCTATAAGGATGCAATGTGTGCGGTGCACACGTGCCCCTGGGTCCAGTGGGGTCCACACTGCACCCATATATTATACTTACCCCTCCGGAGTCCCGCGAAGGTGGCCCTGTACTGTGGACAGAAATCACTCAGAACATGCCTGCCACGGCCATTTCCGAGTGATTTGTGCATGCACACTGGAGATGTCCCCAGGAACAAGGCACGTGCGCCATGTTCCCGGAGACCTGCTGCTGCTGCCGGAGAGGGGGGCCCACGACGGAGGCCGCACGCGGATCCCCTCCTCTCTTAAAACGCCCTGGTGAGTTTACACAGACTATGAGGACTAAACTTTAGATATGGTTCTGGGAGTACTTGTACAGACTAGATGCAGGCCAGTTGTTTATGTGATGAGGTGCTATGGTGGCTTATTTAGGGTAATGAGGTACTGAGGTGCCCTGTCTGGGGCAGAGGCGTCACCAGATGTGGTGACACCTTGTGCGCACTCTGCATTACTACACCACCCACTCACCCCGCCGGAGCCACTGCCGCCTGAAAAGGGGCGTGGTCTAATTTAAAGGAGGCGTGGTCTCGCAGATCTCCACTTCTCATTCACTCCGGGGGCGTGTTCAGTTCCCCCAGAGATGCTGGCTGCACCCAGAGACTGTGCAGCGTGCAGTGCTGGCTCCATATCTGTGACAGGAGCCGAGTGCTGCAGAGGATTATTACACTGCAGCACTCGGCTTCTGTCACTGCAGAAGAGCCAGCACTTTGGTGTCACCCCTTCTGAGGGTGACACCTGGGTGCGGGCCGCACCCGCCCTCTGACGCCACTGGTCTGGGGTAATGATGCTGTAGGGTGCCCGGTCTGGGGTAATGATGCAGTGGGGTGCCTGGTCTGGGTTAATGATGCAGTGGGGTGCCGGGTCTGGGGTAATGTTGCAGTGGGGCGTCGGGTCTGGGTATTCATGCTGTAGTCTGCCCGTTCTGAGGTACTGATGCTGTGGGGTGCCCGGTCTGGGGTAATGATGCAGTGGGGTGCCCGGTCTGGGGTAATGATGCAGTGGGGTGCCCGGTCTGTGGTAATGATGCAGTGGGGTGCCGGGTTTGGGGTAATGTTGTGGGGCGTCGGATCTGGGTATTGATGCTGTAGGGTGCCCGTTCTGGGGTACTGATGCTGTGGGGTGACCGATTTGGCTGGGAGTCTTTTCCGCAGGTGACAAAAAGCCTAGCTTCACCAGTGGGGCAGGGTCATCTTTAACATCTATTTCATGTTGCTGGATGCAGTTTGTTTTTATTGCAATGTACAACACTGCATAATATGTTGATGATTTATATATAATAAGAAATCCATTTTATTTCACAATAATATCAACACTACCTAGCGCCATCTAGTACAGTACATTCGCTTTTCACTTAACAATCAAGTTGGTTTGTGATGTATTGTTTGTCAAAATACACAGCATCATACATCACTCATCATTCTGAGCCTGTGGAAGCTCTCCTAGGTGTCCCTCTTGCTCATACCTCATAATTTGTCCCTTAGTAGGGACCTGTTCGCTCATCACTCATCTTTCATCGCTCATCACGTCACAAACCTAACAAATGATGATGTCTGGTGCCGACAAATGATGATGCCTTAAAATGGACACCGTATCACTAATAATAATAATAATTTCTTTTTGTTCTACAGCAAGTTAAATTGGGCTATGCACCTCTATCTACCTGAATATTCATTTGAAAAAAAGATGACAATGTCTAATTGATCAGACCCTGAAAATCAGACAGATTAATAATAGTCTGTGCCTACAAACAGATATCTTGAATAAACTTTCCATGTCATAATAGTTCATCAGTCTAGGTGCAAATTCCGGAGGAAAATGTCAACTCTGGATCTCACTGGAGCAAATGTTCATGAATACACAATGCAGATAATATTCAGAGATGCCTCAAAATGATGATAATGCAGAGACACAATACACATAATGAGGACAAACAAATATATGGAGATTAAAGAACACGATTGGTTGAGTTAAGCTACATGAATGAATGGAGCCAAAGAATGGTTGTTTTGCTGTTACTGTATTTGCTGCTTTCTGTACCCTTCTCAATGCTACTATAATCTGTCTAGTTTAGTTTTATTTAAATACATATACAGCTTGGAAATGCTTACACACAGTTATTGCTTTTCCAGTATTTTACCTTATTCACAAACACGGCATAAAACTGGTTTCAAGAATGTGACAATGATAAATGCTACAACCATTTGTAAATCTGGTGCCAGTAACAAAAAATGTTATGCCGAGACATTAAAATCTAATTATCTTCTCATGACCATTCTTCAAATGAGATTTTGTTTTTGTACTTAGACCGTAGTAGCAATACAAATAATATTAGCGTTCTGAAATGTTGACACAATGGCCGGATTCAATTAGCCACAGTCATTTGCCATGTGGGGAAAAGGATGGTAGCCTCGGGGCTGTTCAATTACAGACCCTTCTCTTTGCTCGTTAAATTACCAGCTAACGTGCGTTAACCCGTAGAATCCGGAATAAGTATCCGGACCTATGGGTTAACATGTTTATGGCAACCGCGATCGGGGCATTTAACATGGATTTCTGTTCTAGCCCCCCTCCACGTTAAATGCACGGTCTGCCACGGGCTCCAATTGAATAGCCCTGACAGATCAATTAGCCCATAGTAATTAACCACAGCTGACTAAGGCTTAAGTAGTATTGCTCTATTCAATTGTTGCTTTTTGCGACTGTGGCTACCATATAAATTGATGATAAACACACAAACAACATGACAGTTTTCTGAACTAAGCAAAAATGTGTCACTTTCCCAACAAATTCTTGTGTAATAACAAATAACGGCAATTATTTATACTGCAGGCAAATTTTGGGCTATATGTACTCAAATGAAACAGCTAGGTGCCACCAATACAATAGTTTCAAAGACAGCAGAGCCGGCTATCCCTCCCAAACACTGAGGTGTAAATTTAATTTACTAAAGCTTTTGAAACAGAGAATTGGTGATTTTGCCCATAGCAACCGATCAGATGCTGTCTATCATGTCTCTATTGCCTAAGGAAAATAGACTGCATCTGATTGGTTGCTATGGGCAACATCACAAATTCTCTGTTTTAGAAGCTTTAGTAAATTTACCCCTGAGTCTCTTCTCAAATTTATCAAACCTCCAAAAAAGCAAAGTGGAGGTTACCTATAGGAACCAATCAGATTCTAGCTATTCATTTTATATAACGTACTACTGTAGACTTTTTCTTAGAGGGTTTGATAAATGTCTCCCTACAGTACATTCCACTACACACAGGGGTTGTTTGGAAAACGTCTGTGCAATGGAACAGGTAAGTGATGGGGAGATTAATAAATTGGAGAGCACATAAACCTAAATGAAATAACTCAGTGCAAACAATACTGCAGTAGAGACCGGGTCCAGCTGGAATCCAACAAGACCTGAGACTGTCTCAGTGTTGCTATAAGTTGCATTGGATCAGGCCAGGCACAGTCACAATGTTTATGACACTAATTGTCCCCATTGGAGGACTGAGATTGTCTTCTGAAGTTTGCAGAGGGAAAGTAATGCAGTAATGGAACACAAATGATAACCAATACAGGCCAGGTAGCTGTACCCAAGTGACGATAAATTCCCCACTGTACTGAGAGGTATTTGGCAGGCTAAAGAATACCAAAAGTACGCAGTAAGGAAGGCAGTGAGACAGTGATGTAACTACCCATTGGACAGGATGGCACTCGCCAGGGGTGCCGACTGAGGAGGGGGTTCTGCCCGGGTGGGGCCCCAGCAGGGCCAAGCACTGCTGATGTCTCCACAGTGTGATAAGGATTACTGTGTTGGCATAATATGTAATGGGCACTATTACAGTGTGGGCATAATGTGTAAGGGGCACTACTACAGTATGGGCATAATGTGTAAGGGGCACTGCTAGAGTGTGTGCATAATGTGTAAGTGGCACTGCTACTGTGTTGGCGTGTAAGGGTCACTACTGTGTAGCGTAATTTGAATTGGGGGCACTATTGTGTGGCCACGTCCCTTCCCCAAAAGATCATGCCCCTTTTTTACACATGCACCTTCCTTATTTCAAGTAAGGGGGGGGGGGGGGCACAGTCCCTTACATTGCCAGGACGCCCGGACCCCTAGATACACCTCGGCAGTCAGCAGATGATATTGTCATAATTTGCCATGGGGAAATGACCAAGGGCCTGGTTACAAAGCTGCAAAATGACAGCATAAGCAGTTTCATAGGGTGCAACCTATTGCCAGTAACATAAACAATAACTAAAAATATCCTGAATGTAAGCCGCACACAACAGAAAATGTCTACTGTGCTCTCTGAGACTGCAGGATCAAATGTGCACACTGTCATCAATCCAATATAGAAACTGAATTAAAACCATCATATCACATAAAAATACATTTGCTGTCTATGCAGAACTATAACGTGTGTTCAGTTTAAATAAAGCTGGTTTTCTTTGAAGCTTGAACAAATAACATGAGCATGGTTACTCACATCCCTTCTCTCCGGCAGCACATGATGTAACCCAGTATGGCAAACAGCACCAGTGCTACGGCGGAGGGCACTGCCAATGTGATGAGGAAGTCCGCATAATAATCCCGACTTTTCAGGGATTCCAAAGGAGGTTTATATTCTCCAGCGTCCGGTAGGATCCCTTCACCGCGCATGACTTCCTGCGTTATAAACACCTGTTTTGTTTTATCCACCTAGAACAGATTTATATAATTACAAGAAAGCTGTGTACAGAAAAGGAAACAAATATCTGCATTAATTAAAAAGTTCTGCGAGACAATTTTTACTTTGGATATGTGTTTCTCAAAGGAAATCTAAGGTTAAAACTATTATTTCGCATAACACTCCCTAATCCCCCATTTAGCAAAAGTGGTGGATAGCTCCAGCCATCCACCAATCACATGCTTACAGCCATTCACTGTCTGGCTGTAGGTTGGAAGGTAGGGAGTGAATGCTGCCTCACCGCCAGTGTCGGACTGGGTCATGTAGGGCCCACCGGGGAATGCAGTGGTAGGGGCCCATGTTTACGGGTGTGGTAAGTCCGTGGAGGGGGTGTGGCCTGCCACCTCATTGGTTTGACTAACCATTAGAGAGTGCAACATCTTGGACCCTTCATAAATATATACAGTAAATTCAGCTGCTGAATGCATGATAATGAACCAGATTAATAACAGCAATGCACTGTAGAAAATACACCATAGTCCTGTATAAGGTAACATATGTATAATGTATAATTCAAGTGCACAGTCTGGAACCTGATCCTTAGAGCAGGAGTTGGGCCCCCAGGCAGTAGGGCCCACCGGTGGTTTCCCCTGTACCCCTGTGGGCCAGTCCAAGCCTGCTCACCGCTCTGATTGTGTGACCGCCACTGCTTGAGGGCACCTAGAATTGTGGACCCCTGGGCTGCTTCCCTTCCCCCTCCCTCTAAGGTGCAGACCCAGTTATTTATATCACGCATATGACGCAGCACTTCCCTTCCCCCTCCCTAGTAGGTCCAGACCCTCTTATTCAGGCTCGGACTGGCCCATAGGGGTACAGGGGAAACCTCCGGTGGGCCCCTCTCAATATACATTATGAATATGTTACATTATACTGCACAGGACTATGGTGTATTTTCTACAGTGCGTTGCTGTTATTAATCTGGTATATTATCACACATGCACTAGCAGTATTAAACTATATATATTATTTATCAAGGGGCCCAGACCATGACCTAATGGTTAGCCAAGCATTTAAGAATGGGCCCCTACCACTGCATTTCCCCGGTGGGCCCTTCATGCCCCAGTCCGACACTGCTCTTATTTATATAGTGCATATTACACAGTGCTCCCCCCCTCCTCCCTCTAAGGTGCAGACCCTGTTATTTATATAGTGCATATTACGCTGCACTTCCCTTCCCCCTCCCTCGAAGGTACAGACCGTTATTTATGTAGCACATATTACGCAGCGCTTCCCTTCTCCCTCCCTCTAAGGTGCATACACTGTTATTAATATAGCGCATATTACGCAGTGCTTCCCTTCCCCCTCCCTCTGAGGTGCAGCCCCTTTTATTAATATAGCGCATATTACGCAGTGCTTCCCTTCCCCCTCCCTCTGAGGTGCAGCCCCTTTTATTTATATAGCACATATTATGCAGTGCTTCCCTTCCCCCTCCCTCTAAGGTACAGACCCTGTTATTTATATAAGTGCATATTAAGCAGCGCTTCCCTTCCCCCTCACTCTGAGGTGCAGCTCCTTTTATTAATATAGCGCATATTACGCAGTGCTTCCCTTCCCCCTCCCTCTGAGGTGCAGCCCCTTTTATTTATATAGCACATATTATGCAGTGCTTCCCTTCCCCCTCCCTCTAAGGTACAGACCCTGTTATTTATATAAGTGCATATTACGCAGTGCTTCCCTTCCCCCTCCCTCTGAGGTGCAGCCCCTTTTATTAATATAGCGCATATTACGCAGTGCTTCCCTTCCCCCTCCCTCTGAGGTGCAGCCCCTTTTATTTATATAGCACATATTATGCAGTGCTTCCCTTCCCCCTCCCTCTAAGGTACAGACCCTGTTATTTATATAAGTGCATATTACGCAGTGCTTCCCTTCCCCCTCACTCTGAGGTGCAGCTCCTTTTATTTATATAGCACATATTACGCAGTGCTTCCCTTCCCCCTCACTCTGAGGTGCAGCTCCTTTTATTTATATAGCACATATTACGCAGTGCTTCCCTTCCCCCTCACTCTGAGGTGCAGCTCCTTTTATTTATGTAGCACATATTACGCAGCGCTTCCCTTCCCCCTCCCTCTGAGGTGCAGCTCCTTTTATTTATATAGCACATATTATGCAGCGCTTCCCTTCCCCCTCCCTCTGAGGTGCAGCCCCTTTTATTTATACAGCGCATATTACGCAGCGCTTCCTAAGAGACCAGGGGGTCTATGTACTAAGCCTTGGAGAGATATAAAGTGAAGCAAGATAAAATACTGACCAACCAGCTCCTGTCATTTTTCACATACAGCCTGTAAAATGGCAGTTAGGAGCTGATTGGCTGGTACTTTATCTCTCTCCACGGCTTAGTACATAGGCCCAATTATTACCAGACAATAACAATCCCTGCTAGACCTACAACTATATTTAAGTAAATGTATACAAAAGAAAATAAATATAAATTACCACACATAGGGGGACATGTACTAAGCAGTGATAAAAGTGGAGAAGTGAGCCAGTGGAGAAGTTGCCCATGGCAACCAATCAGCTGCTCTGTATACGGTTATAGTATGCAAATTATAAATGTTATGTCAATGCTGATTGGTTGCCAACTTTTCCACTGGCCCACTTCTCCTCTTTTATCACTGCTTAGTACATGCCCCCCTTAATGCGCAAGGTTTAAATATTCCAGAATAGATCTCTAACGCTCTTCAATCTCTTTCTGCAGATCCAGCAGATATTATATGTGGTCAGGAAACTCACATTAGACAACTGCCACCGTTATTTCTGAATCACTATTTTCCTTTATCATTCATGCGTAATAACCCCATAATAATGCATAATAATAACCCCATAAAGGAAGTAGCAATTGTATTCTCTAAAAGATTAGCAGTAAAGATTGCACTTTTTTTTTAAACTTTGGGACGGCAGAGCTATTCTGGTCCAACAGACATTTCTCAACTTCTAATCTTTATGTTCCCAACCAGAGACAATCCTACTTCATATTCAAGACCTCGGAAGCATTCACTTCTAGAAGGTATTATCCTCATAGGCAGTGTCGGACTGGAGCATGAAGGGCCCACCGGGAAGATGCAGTGGTAGGGGCCCATGATTAGAGGTGTGGCCAGCCTCCAAAGGGGGTGTGGCCAGCCACCACAGAGGTTTGGCTAACCATTATAGAGTACCTGGTATGGACTCCTTGATCTGTTATCTGGTAATTAATGCTAGTGCATGCATGATAATTTCCCAGATTAATGACAGCAATGTACTGTAGAGAATGCATCATAATCCTTTGCAGTATAAGGTAACATATGTATAATATATAATTCAAGTGCACAGTCTAGAACCTGATACCTAGAGGAGGAGAGCCCCCCAGGCAGTGGGGCCTACCGGTGGTTTCCCCTGTACCCCTGTGGGCCAGTCCGAGCCTGCTCATAGGTGTTGATAAAATGATTCCACTTACAGGCACCTACGTACTTACGTAGTAGCATGAGGTCTGCAAGGACCAGTGTGATTTTGGCGATTTAGCAGCTAGATTTAAAACAGAGCAATTAGTTTTAAAGTCAAAACCAGATTGTTTTTTCCTTAATGCAAATTGCAGATCATGGCATAGGCAAACGCAGGGGGGGGTTTCTGGTTGCCCAGAAAACCCCCTCCTCTTGGCAAGTGGCTCAAATTATGACAACAATAGCAATGGTATAGAATACGATTACTAGAACTGTCGCCACATCATGCAGTTTAAGGAAGAGAACAGAGCTGATACACATGCCCAGTGGTAGCAGCTTCTTCTACCAAGTTTGCTGTGTGTGTGGATCTGTGGCCTCACTCAGTGCACTGGACCAGAGAGTAGCTGACAGGAAGAAGAGACAGGAGCCTTACCATGAAGTGGGAGAATGTGTGCTTAGAAAGTGCAGTACTGGTTCTGTTATGTTTGTGTATTTATTTATTATGGTATGTTTGACCTTTTCTTGACCACTTATCTTATTAATATTATTTAAATATGTTTGATACAGCCTTTACTGTAGACAATATAAAGTATTAAATGTTAATACTGTATTTTATACAGTATCCATTGTATACAAATGTTTACATTAATGTCCAGAGTCGTTACTAGTTTTTTCTACCTCTTCCCCAGACTCCTGCACTGGCTCCAATGTTCCAGAGTGGGAGATTGTGGAGTGCATTTGGAAACCCCCCTCTAGAAATCCTGCGTTTGCCACTGCATGGCACAGCCTTGAGTTAACCCTAGACATAGGCCCTCATTCCGAGTTGTTCGCTCGTTATTTTCCTTCGCATCGGTGCGATTTTCCGCTAACTGCGCATGCGCAATGTTCGCACTGCGGCTGCGTCAAGTAAATTTGCTAAGAAGTTTGGTATTTTACTCACGGCATTACAAGGTTTTTTCTTCGTTCTGGTGATCGGAGTGTGATTGACAGGAAGTGGGTGTTTCTGGGCGGAAACTGGACGTTTTATGGGTGTGTGTGAAAAAACGCTGCCGTTTCTGGGAAAAACGCGGGAGTGGCTGGAGAAACGGGGGAGTGTCTGGCCGAACGCTGGGTGTGTTTGTGACGTCAAACCAGGAACGAAACTGACTGAACTGATCGCAGTGGCAGAGTATGTCTCGAGCTACTCAGAAACTGCTAAGAAATTTCTATTCGCAATTCTGCGAATCTTTCGTTCGCAATTCTGCTATGCTAAGATACACTCCAAGAGAGCGGCGGCTTAGCGTGTGCACTGCTGCGAAAAGCGGCTAGCGAGCGAACAACTCGGAATGAGGGCCATAGTTCTAGAGATAAAGGGGCATTTTTAATGCGGATGTGATATTTTTCTGTGAAATTAAATATTTTCTCACATATTTACTAACAATCTTTTGCCAGGAAACAGGGTCTGATAAGAGCCTGCCATGGCGAGGAGCTGGAAACAGTGCGCCAGTGTTAGCTATCTCACTGCTTCCTGGTGTGGGTCCCCGCCGCACACTGCATATATTCAGCCATTGGCCAGCGCAAGTGTCACTAGAGGGAGGCTCCTTTGTGCACATACAGAGACACCCACATTTAGAATCCGTGCGCACGGGAATACTGATTGGAACATACTTATACGCAACCATCTGTCGCACCATGGAAACCTGAACCAGACCTTTGGCTAAGTGCACATTCTCCATCTGGTTACGGCCTCCAGCGTGAGTGACCAAGCATCTCTATATGGAACCACTATCAGCAACACTGCCAGTAAATTCCTGTAAGACACAACATCGCTGTGCATCTGAAGAACCACTACCCTGTGATTTCCCAGTCATCGCCCAGGAACGCCCAGTACAGTTCAGTGACCGTGCGTCTGAATCAGTACTGTGACTCTGTGCACAGACAATTGAGACAATGTAGGCTCGTAGACTGGGGGCAATAGAAGGACACCTGGTATCGGTCCCAAGGCTTTGAGGGGCCCAAGACTTCCCATGGCCCCAAAACACCCTCTTGTAGCCAGTGGCAGTCGTAGAGTGTTGTCGGTGTGCTGGCGTTGACCTGGAACATATAATGAGGAGAGACTGACACGATGACAGTGGGTCGGTCCGTTACTTAAACCCCCCTGGTTACCCGCCTGCTGCAGTGCCCTGCATAGTGCACAGTGTGTCTGCGCAACTAGGTGCAATGATGTTACATGCGGTGAAGCGCTTCATTTGGGATGCAGGAGCACGATCATGCCGTAGACGGCACGACATCACACCACACCACACTACTAGCCATCTACCTGAGAGCTAGTGAGCTGCACCTGCATTATGCACACTCGGACCATCTGGAGTCCAGAATTCCTGGCAGCTGCAGTGCACAGTGAGTCTGTGACTGACCAGCTCACATGTCACAGCTGATCCATAAACTAACCAGTGTTAAACTAACCAGGTCCAGCCCAAAGGAGGGGCAAGTACAAATACAATGCTTTTATGAAATAAATTTGATACATAAATGTTTCTGATAATTAATTCCAAGTATTCAGTTAGCAGTAACTGGAGGTTATTTTTCCACCATGTTGAGCCAGGAAAATTCATTTAAGTGAATCACGATTTTAAAGCAGAATTTTAATAATATCATATTTCGACATTATTTGCTCATTTTGGCCCAGACTGCAGCAAATGATCTTTAAGCAACCCTACTTACCAGTGAGATCTTACACCAGTCTATACTGAACTGGGCTCTGAACTTTTTATCACAACTAATTGCAGGCTCCATCTCCTGGCTGCACCGCAGCTGATTCTGGGGGTTCTCTACTTCCCGTAGACATGATGAGAACGGGACATCTGCTCCGACCATGACATAGACACTAGAAAAATATGGAAAGTCAATGAAATGTTACAAAAGTATTACGTTTTTGTTCTTTATATGAAATATCTTCTACAATATAGTCATGCCTCCTCCCACTCCTGCCTCCAAGGTTTTGTCCATGCCGCTTGCTCCTCACCACTGGAACTCTCTCCTTACTCCACATAGACTCTCCACGTCTCTCCAAAGCTTATGTAACAACAATAATAATAATAATAGTTCTGATTTGTTCTTAAATTCCAAAGACAATCTCAGGTTCTCAAGCTGTACGTATCTCTGAAAGTTCTACCTTTGGCAAATCTGGAATTGCTTCTAAATTTTAACAACTCCAGCATAAAATTCCTCTTGTTCTGTATATAAGATGCAATTCTCACTATCTATTCTCTTGGCTTTATAATGCCACTGTAGTGGTTGAGCTGCCTGGAGTGTCTGCATCTTTACTCTCTTGTTACACTTGTGACATTCATTTTACTTTAGTTACGGTTTTATTTTTTTCACTGAGGATGAACCACTTGCACAGTTGTGTTGGAATACTTACTTTAACTGGAGAAAATGATCTCTAGTTATCATACTGTGGCCATTAAATATGAAAGTCCTAGGAGGAGATGTACCAAAGCTTAGAGAGAGATAAAGTAAAGAATTTGGTCATAGTAACCAATGAGCTACTAACTGTCATTTTATAGACTTTGGGTGGGGTCTATGTACTAAGCCTTAGCGAGAGATAAAGCGGACGGAATTAAAGTGCCAACCAACTAGCTCCTAACTGTCATTTTTCAAACATTATGGGGCAGATGTATTAAGCCTGGAGAAGTGATAAAGCAGTGATAAGTGGAATGTGATAACGCACCAGCCAATCAGCTCCTAACTGTCAATTTACATATTGGAGCTGATTGGCTGTTGCGTTATCACTTTGCACTTATCACTGCTTTATCACTTCTCTAGGCTTAATACATCTGCCCCATAGCCTGTAACATGCAGTTAGGAGCCGACTGACTGGTACTTTATCTCCGTCCACTTTATCTCTCTCCAAGGCTTGATTACTTTCCCCTCCAGTGGCTACAGGTTGGCTGGGGATGTTAGCTTTATGATGTGTCTGAGGCTCAATTCCCTTGCGGCTTGAGTGAGGGGGCAACAATAGAAAGCCATGCAGCTGTTTCACTGACATAGGGCCTAATTCAGGTTGGATCGCAAATTGCGATCCAACCGGAATTTTACGATCAGCCCGCAGGTGCATACGCAGCGCCCGTCCTGCGCATGCGCCTGGACTTTCTTTGGGGGGGGGCGCAGAAAATGCGATCGCCTCTGCCTGTCAATCAGGCAGAGGCTGGGGGGGAGCGGGCAACGCTCTGTTTCCAGGGAAGAGACGGAGTATTGCGGGGGCTGTTCGAATGGGGGCGGAGGCGGCCAAACGGGGGCGTGATCACGGCATCTGCGTGACATCACATGCAGCTGCCGCGATCAAGAACATGGTGGCGGGACTCCTGGGGGCGCAGCTAAGCTTGTTGAAGGGAGGGAAGGCGGCAGTTAGCATGCAGGGCGGCCTTGCCCAGCGATGGGCGGCACCCAGGGGATCTGGTCTCTAGGTTGACAGTAACTAGGTCAACACTGTCTAGGTCGACCACTATTCATCGACAGTAACTAGGTCGACAGGATTTCTATGTCGACAGGGTCTCTAGGTCGACATGTTCTTGGTCGACAGGTCAAAAGGTCAACATGAGTTTTCACGATTTTTTCTTTTTTTGAACCATTTCATACTTAACGATCCACGTGGACTACAATTGGGAACGAGCCATACGAGGGGACACGGTGCACTAATTGGGGTTCCCGGTCACTGTACGAAGAAAACGACACCAAAAAAAAACATAAAAAACTCATGTCGACCTAGACAATGTCGACTTAAAGACCCTGTCAACCTAGAGAATTTGTCGACCTAGTTACTGTCGACCAATAGTGGTCGACCTAGACACTGTCGACCTAGTTACTATCTACCTTCCATACCACACCCGGCCCCCAGCATGCTAGGAAAAGGATAGCAAATTCTGCTAATTAGCAGAGCTTGCTATCCTTACTAAATTAGGCCCAAAAATCCAGTTCTAGCTCAGCAAAGTAGCGGGCTCTTGTTTGAATTTGGAAAAGTAATTTCACTGTATAATAAATGTAAATGAACAAGGTACTTCATAGTAGAGATCAACTTTAAAAACATGCTTATAGAAACCCGTAAAGCAAATTACTCTGACGATGTGTTCTCAGGTTTCCTCGTCCGATTTGAGTTTTATAAAAACATCATGTACTAGTCCTCAAGCCACCAGCCCTGACTGCCGCACTCATGTAATTTGTCTCTTCACTAATAACAGACTTCACGGCATCTCAGGCTAGTCTGCAACCAATTATTTAGGCATTACTGATGCGTGACTGCTTGTATATTTCAAGTTAAAAGATACATTAGTCACTGGATATTTTTATACAGAGGGAAGAAAAGCCTGAGATGGAGGCACAAAACGATGCACAGTATTTAAATGAATAGAAAATAAATCCAGATAGATCAGGAACCCATGCCAAGTGGCACAGCAGGAGCCCAGGCTGTGTGGTTGCCAAAGGATGTCCATTCCACATCCAAAATTACTATGTTTATATTCTGACAACATCATTTTAAATCATTCATTGTTAGACAGTGACTGTTTCTTTTCATTAAGTTTATACTAAAACTTTAAAAGACAAATAAACCTTAAAATGTATGCTTGTAATCACAGGAAATATTGGGCCTAATTCAGTTCTGAATCTGATCGCAGCAGTAAATTTGTTAGCAGTTGGGCAAAACCATGGGGGTCATTCAGAGTTGATCGTAGCTGTGCTAAATGTAGCACAGCTATGATAATCATCTTCCCTGATATGCGGGGGTACGCCCAGCACAGGGCTAGTCCGCCCTGCATGTCAGTCCCCCCCCCGCACAAATACAAAAGCATCGCACAGCGGCGATGCCTTTGTATTTGAGGAGTAACTCCCGGCCAATGCAGCTTCTGCGGCTGGCCGGGAGTTAATTGTCGCTGCCACTGGCCACAGCGGCTGCGTGAGACGTCACGCAGCCACCGCGGCCTGCCCCCCCCAACGGTCCGCCCATGCCTGCGTTGTCCGGACCGCTCCCCCTAAACGGCATCTTAACGCCGCCGTCCAGCCCCCTCCTGCCCAGCGTCCGCCTCTGTCTCAGAGGCGATCGCTAGGTAACAAAGGCTGCCATGCGCCGGCGTACTGCGGCACCGGCGCATGCGCATTTCCGACCCGATCGCTGCGCTGCGACAAACTGCAGTGAGCGATCAGGTCGGAATGACCCCCCATGTGCACTGCAGGGGAGGAAGGGGGCGGATATAACATGTGCAGAGAGAGTTAGATTTGGGTGGGGTGTGTTCAATCTGAAATCTAAATTGCAGTGTAAAAATAAAGCAGCCAGTATTTACCCTGCACAGAAACAAAATAACCCACCCAAATCTAACTCTCTCTGCAAATGTTATATCTGCCCCCCCTGCTGTGCACATGGGGATCATTCTGAGTTGTTCGCTCGCTAGCTGCTTTTATCAGCATTGCAAACACTATGCCGCCGCCCTCTGGGAGTGTATCTTAGCTTAGCAGAAGTGCGAACGAAAGATTAGCAGAATTGCTACTAAATATTTTCTTGCAGTTTCTGAGTAGCTCCAGACCTACTCACAGATTGCGATCAGCTCAGTCCGTTTAGTTCCTGGTTTGGCGTCACAAACATGCCCTGCGTTCGGCCAGCCACTCCCCCGTTTCTCCAGACACTCCCGCATTTTTCCCTGACACGCCTGCGTTTTTTAGCACACTCACAGAAAACACTCAGTTACCTCCCAGAAACGCCCCTTTCCTGTCAATCACACACCGATCAGCAGTGCAACTGAAAAGCGTCGCTCGAACATCAGCAAATCTAAGTTTTGTGTTAAATAACTTAGCGCATGCGTTCTGCGTACCATGCGCATGCGTAGTTAGCAACAAATTGCAGCATAGCGAAAATCGGAAACGAGCGAACAACTCGCAATGACCCCCATGGCTTTGCCCAATTGCTAACAAATTTGCTGCTGCGATCATATCTGAATTACCCCCATTGTCAGTGAGATTCTGTGGTTAGTAGTAATTTCCATTTTTACTTTGATTAAGCTACTGTATAGTGGTGGTCATTCCGAGTTGTTCGCTCGTTGCCGATTTTCGCAACGGAGCGATTAGGTGGAAAATGCGCATGCGCATGGTACGCAGTGCGCATGCGCATGGTATGCAGTGCGCATGCGCTTAGTAATTTAACACAAAATTTAGTAGATTTACACAAGCTCGAGCAACGTTTTTTCCTCGCTCGAGTGATCGTAGTGTGATTGACAGGAAGTGGGTGTTTCTGGGCGGAAACTGGCAGTTTTCAGAGAGTGTGCTAAAAAACGCAGGCGTGCCAGGTAAAAACGCAGGAGTGGCTGGAGAAACGGGGGAGTGGCTGGCCGAACGCAGGGCGTGTTTGTGACGTCAAACCAGGAACTAAACAGACCGAGCTGATCGTAGTCTAGGAGTAGGTCTGGAGCTACTCAGAAACTGCAAGAAATTATTTAGTAGCAGATCTGCTAATCATTCGTTCGCTATTCTGCTAAGCTAAGATACACTACCAGAGGGCGGCGGCCTAGCGTTTGCAATGCTGCTAAAAGCAGCAAGCGAGCGAACAACTCAGAATGACTACCATAGTACAGTAGATAAGATAAATTATGTAAATAATAAAGTAGAGGATAGTGTTTTATAGTAATTTAATAGTTAAGTTTTGATCCCCACCCACCCACACACACACACACTTTCCTGTTGAAAGCTTTATTCCATCACCTGTGTGCATGTAACAGTGAGTACGGCGGTTCCTGCTCTCTATTAATAAACAAACACCACTGGTTAAGTAACTGGGCTATTCATGGTGTGTGCCTATATAACTCTGCAATATCAAAACCTACACAAACACCATTTGCAACAGGTGAAGAGTTAAATCCATTCAAAAAGATTATTCCTTTAAAAGAGTACAGTCCCGGAGAGGAGAAAGAGTAAAGATGCGTACACACGGTGAGATTTTGGCTATCTTCAATTTTGACTATGCAATATTGACTATGTGTGCTTGCGATATTGGCTATGTGCGATATTGGCTATACTCTGTACTAAATAGTCAAAATCTACATGCCTGCACAGTCTATCTAACCTTGCGATACCGACCCCGCGGGCAGGATGGATTCTGAAGGGGATCCAGTGAAGGGCTAGTCAGAGAGTTGAGGTGGACGTAGTGTGTTTGGTGAGGAAGCTGATCCGGGCAGCAGCATTGAAGACAGATTGGAGTGGAGAGATGTATGTGTTAGGAATGCCAGTCAGGAGGAGATTACAGTAGTCATATATATTGGTAGATGCTCAATTAGCTTAGTGATATCATTCAGGTGCTCGAAAGGGAGGGGTATTTCTAAGCAAGAAAAAAAGGCATTTGTTTCCCGCAGCACCCTGAATGATAACCGTAAACAGATATAAATTCCACATAATAATAGAATTCAGAGATCTTCGTTACACATATTTGCGCAAATGTGTGAATAAGCCCCAAAGCCGCATCAAGGCGTCTCTGTATATTTGGGGTCCCTAGCGCTATATTTAGGTGCAGGGTGTGGCACCCTAAAACACCAGCATAAGCCAGAAAGCCCAGCGTAGCATACCAGTGAAAAAACTATAGTGTTAATAAATTAGTATTTAGGAAGCCGAAGCTATAGAGAAAGTGATACAAAAATGAAATGCGATTAAAATAGAGAAATAGTGTTAAAAAATTAATAAGTGAAAAGTGTTAATAGAATGTAAAGGTATGCCACACTAAGGCCATTCAGCTCAGCCAGTCCAGAGGCACCACACCTCACACCTCCATTACCCCAATCTGGGTCTAAGATTAACCAGCAAGGAGCCACATGATAATGGCTCCTTACTACAATATGTCTAAGCCAAGAGCTACCTACCTTGGAGCAACCCCATAATGCTCCATGTGGCATGGAGATTACAGTAGTCCAGTCTGGAGATGACCAGTGAGTGGATAAGGGCTTGGTACGTCCTGGGTGAGAAAGGGTCTGTTCCTGGAAATATTTTTTAAATGAAAATGACAGGTTTGTGATAGGTGCTTAATGTGTGGTTTGAAGGAAAGGGAGGAGTCAAGGGTTACTCCAAGACAGTGCACTTGGGGGCTAGAGGAGATAGTAGTGCCATCAATAGATAATGAGATTGTGGGAGGTGAGGTTGTGCGGGAGGGTGGGAAGATGATCTTTCAGATCTCTCCCATGATCCTCTAAAATCTTGACTCCTGCATCCTGGATTGGCACCTGATGTCACCGAGATTGAGTCTCCCGGTCGCACTGTACATGCACCAATGTCAGTAATGTTAGTGACCTCTTTTGTAAATTCGAAACGCGTAAGTCTTCAGTAATAAAGAGCGTACATTAGCACTTGGTCTATCCCAGGCATTATGAAATATATAAATAACAACAATATTTTTGCTGATAAAGACGTTATATTGATGATATTCAAGTGTTCTTTAAATAGACCCCTTATGGCAGGGGTGGTCGGACTTTTGGGACCTGGGATCTACTCTTTGTTCACTTACTTACCGGTGATCTACCAATGTCAAATAACAACACCAATACTGACGCAAACATTTAAAAATAGCATTAAGAATGACGCCATCAAATAACAACACCAATACTAAGGCACACATTTAAATACAGCATTAATAATGACGCCATCAAACAACAAAACCCAAAAATAATGCACACATTTAAAAACAGCATTACTAATGACAACATTAAATAACAATACCAATAGTAGTGTCCACATTAATACATTAATATTAATAAACACAATCTTGTCACGATTGTGTGCAGAACAGCTCCCTGTGCAATAACCCTCCTCCCTGTGCAGAATAGCTTGCTGTGCAACACCCACCTCTGTGCAGATACACCCATGTGCAGAATACCCCCTTTCCCACTCCCATTGCAGAACAGCGTGCTGTGCAACATACGATCCCCCTTCATGTGCAGATTCCCCTTGTGCAGAACCCCCTCCCAGTGTATAATAGATCCCTGTGCACAACTCACTTTGGCTGGCGAGTGGCTCCCTGCTGGCTGGCTTGAGTGCCTCCTCGCTGGCTGTCTGGCTTTCCGCTGGCTGGCTCACACTGCTTTCCGCCCGCCTTTCCGTCCTGCTAATGCTGCGCTCCTCACATCACGTTCCCAATGATGCATTGCGTGTGTGCGCGGCTGACATCATGACGTCACCCGCGCAATGCATCATTGGGAACGCGATGGACTCGATCAGGGCGTTCAGAGCAGCAGCAATTACAGTATAATTAAGAAGTTGGTCATGATCTACCGGCCTGAGCTCCTCGAGCTACCGGTAGATTGCGATCGACGTTTTGGCCAGCACTGACTTACAGGCAATCTGATGAGGTCACAGGATGTGTCTCAGGACAACAGTGAGCATGGTGCTGCCAGTACAATGGATGATCATACTCTTTAATATCCAGGAATGTTTACACTGCAAAGAATAAGACTAACTTCATGCTGCACCCCGTCAGCTCTGAGCACGGACAGAACTGAAGTCCTTCTGCGGAGTGAGAATGGCCATGCACAGCAAGAAACAGTCCTGATTATGTGCCCAGCCCATCCCTTACTCTCATTACAATAATCTTACACTGCAAAATGAAATCTTATTTCTGCACTTCAGTTCTTTGTAAAACATGCCAACCGGTGAGCCTACACCATACTTCACTAGGAGCACGCTTATTCCTTCTAACTCCTCCCCTCTGCTCATGGAAAATGCTGCTTCTCCACAGACCTGCGAAAACCTAGGCACATCAGCACTGTGGGTGCAGAGCTGTACTTACACTACAGAGCGGCCATTTTGTGCTTAATAAATTACCTCAGCTGTGTGCGGACATCATACTGTACACATTTTAAGAAGGCTTCAACAACTGGCAATTCATCTATAAATAATAACTGTTTAGATAGTACAGACTTGCAGTAAAGTGAGTTATCCTTACCAGTCTCATTAGAGGGATATTTGTTACTTGAAGCATGCACTACATTTGTGTAATTGGAAGAAGGGGAACACTATTTGCCTCTCTGCCTCAAGCAGTGCATACAGCATTATGAACTTTGACCTATAGCTGGGATGTTTAGCGCAAAACACAGATGATAAGGCTTATATGCGCGGCTGCAAGATCATGTCCCTAATAGAAACAGACAATGCATTCAGGCAACAAAATAAAAATAAAAAGAACAGTTAAGATGGCAAATGTTTGTTTTTGCTTACCCTTCCTTCATATCATTGATGGGGAGCGGGACTCGGCCCCCCCTGTCCAGCGCGGAGGTGATATTAATAGCATTCAGACGATCGGGTTGCCAGATATTTTTTACCGCTCCGAGAAAATCTCCAAGAACTTCGCTGGCCAACATTTCCTCTACATTCATGTTTCTAATGAAGAACTCGGCTTGATATGGGAGTGGGAAATCTGGTATCAAAATATATAATTATAGTGGCTTTTAGGATAATAAAACCTCAAGGCAGACAAAAAACAATTGCAAAAAAATGATCAAAGGGAGTTATTCTGAGTCCTTAGCAGTTTTTGCAAAATTAGCAAAAACTGCTAGGGATCAGCTTGCATGCTGGGGACCGCCCAGAACAGGGCAAGGCCGCCCAGCATGTATGGCGCCGCCCTACATTGCGATCGCAATTACATTGCGATAGCATCGCAGATTTGGGAAATAGAGGACGACCCCTGTGTGTGTACGCAGCCAGGTTGCGTATTCAGGAGCACCGCCACTATGTTTCCCGTCGCAGGAAACGTAGGCGACATCATCAGGCCTCCACAAAAACGGCCATCACACACCTGTGTTTCCTGCTCCAATCACCTCCCCTTCCAAACGCAGAGTCGCCGCCCCCGAATGCCCCCCACCTGTCAATCATTTTGTGATCGCATCCTTCCGGGCTGCAATCGCATAATGAAAATTTGCTCATGCACGCCCGTTGGGCGCCTATTTGCAATTGTTTTACCCATTGCGTCCACTTCTGAATACCCCCCAAAATGTCATCTTTTTGTGGTAAAAATCACAAATGTCCATAGATAAAAATAACTAGGCCCAGCCTCTGCTAGAGTAGTATGAAGTTAGGAGTTGGCCTGACTACATCCACTATAAATATTTACCCATTGAGCCATTTGCCTTCCAGCAGCATTTATTTTGGAGAAGAGGGACCCGCTATATGTAGAGGTAGTTATTATTTTTCATTTATAGATCTCTATCGCTTCACTGAGGCATATAGAGCCGTGCCACTGATGGGGGGGTCATAAAGTGAGACACTGGATATCAGTATACAATGTTATGCCTGTATACATTAAAAGAGGCCATATAATTGTCTCTAGTACCCATGGCAGGGCCAACAGCAGCAGCACAGTGCATCCTGAACACCTGGCATCTTGTTCCCAGTCAGGACTCTTGATCTCCAAGATTAAACTCCATCATTTTTTATAAACCCCCATCCATGGGCAAAGCTATAGGGGGTGCCACTGCTATGGGGCCCAGAGGCTTAAGGACTCCTGACTCAAATGCACAAAGGCCATACATTTGCCTACCAATCACCTGGATTTGCCTGCTGAGCACTATGATGGTATGATGTGAACTGTGGGCACTGTGTGACATAATTTGTACTGGTCACACTACTATGTAGCATATTGTTAAGTGGGGGCACTACAATATGGTATAAAATGAACTGGGAACAATGTCTAGTATACGTAATATGAACTAGGGGACTAATATTGGGCATACCAGTAACCAGGACACTATTATGAGGAATAACATTAACTATGGCACTACTGTGGGGCATAACATTAACTAGTCTAGGGCACTACTATGAGGAATAACATTAACTAGAGCACTAGTGTGGGCATAACATTGACTAGGGCACTACTGTGGGGCATAACATTAACTAGAGCACTACTGTGGGGCATAACATTAACTAGGGCACTACTGTGGGGCATAACATTAACTAGAGCACTACTGTGGGGCATAACATTAACTAGGGCACTACTGTGGGGCATAACATTAACTAGGGCACTACTGTGGGGCATAACATTAACTAGGGCACTACTGTGGGGCATAACATTAACTAGGGCACTACTGTGGGGCATAACATTAACTAGGGCACTACTGTGGGGCATAACATTAACTAGAGCACTACTGTGGGGCATAACATTAACTAGAGCACTACTGTGGGGCATAACATTAACTAGGGCACTACTGTGGGGCATAACATTAACTAGGGCACTACTGTGGGGCATAACATTAACTAGGGCACTATTGTGGGGCATAACATTAACTAGGACACTACTATGGGGCATAACATTAACTATGGCACTACTGTGGGGCATAACATTAATTAGGGCACCACTGTGGGGCATAATACAGTATTAACTAGGGCACTACTATGAGGCATAAACTGAACAACTGCTGCATAGAGAGTAGTGTCTCTAGAGGCATCATTTCCATTAACCCCCACAAGTGTGAACTGCCATCATTATCATTAACCACCATAATTATCATTAAGCCCATTATTACCAACTTCATTAACATTATTAACCCCCGTTCTTATTATTTCCCATCTTTATTAATTCCATCTTTATTAACCCTCATCAACATTATCACCACCTCATTCTCCTCATTAACCTTTTTTTCCAGCATTTTCTTTAACACTGAGCCATCAGCATAGTGTACATCCTTCCCTTTGCAGCCTCCTGACTCCTTGAGAGCTGCCTCACTCTGAGATCCCACCCAGCCCGTCCAGGATTCAATCCTCAACCTCCAATACCAAAGTCACAGACAGAGGAGCACCCAGCCAGCCTGCCGGCCTTGTCTCTCTGTGCTCAGATGGGGCTGTGTAAGTCTCCATGCTGCTTGCCAGTGTGCCTCTTTCCTGCTGTAAACATGTAGCACTGAGCATAACCCTCAAAGAGTCTTCTTCTGTACAGGAACCACGGATTTTGATTTGTTACAGTATATCTATGTGAATATTGTATTACCATTGATGCTTCTGTTTTCTGACTTCTTCTCAATAAAATTGTTTTTGAAAAAGAGTCTTCTTCAACGCAGTAAAAGTGGCTGCCAAAAATTCCTGAAGCCAGGTGGAACTTGGGGAGACTTTCATTAAGGGCCATCCAGGTGAGAAGGTATTATCAGAATGTAGTTTTACAATTCTTGGTGCAGGGAGACCACATAAGTGAAGGGTCCGGTGAAGCGCCCCCTTGACTTATGAGCCCATGTGTATTGGGCTCATAAGCCAAATCCACATTCATCCATGTTGGTTCCACCAATGCAATCAAGCCCTTGGTAAAACAAGAACTCATGGACTCATTACTCTTTAGTAAGTTTGAATGGTGAACATGACGTTCAGATTTTATGTCATACAGTATGCACTATCAGGACCGTCTCTTCATATGGGCTCAATGGGCACTTGCCCAAGGGCCCCAGAAGTATAAGGGCTCTAGGCTGATAGTTGTGGGTCCCCTCTTTCCAGGGGTACCAGACTTTTGAAAATCGGCCCTGTGGAACCCGAAATATCTGACTGGTCCACATCCAAGCCTGTTAATTGCTCTTAACAGCCAGATATCTCAGGTACTGTCGATTTAGAGTTTTCTGAAGGTATACTCCAAAATCTGGGACTCTTCCTTTTCGGTGGACACTGGCGGATTGCCTCTACTATGCCAAGAACCAGAGATATCAGCTTTCCAGCAGCTGGTCCCTGCTCCAGCTCCACACGCCTGGGATTCGATTTTATATAGTTGTCTAAGGATTGCTCTGGCTCCTGAACTCTGACCCCAAGACCCAGTACCTCCTGAAAGGTGGACTCTAGATCTCTAGATTTTTTATACCATTGAAAGCTAAGAAATCTATTTCCAGGAACCGGAGATATCTACAATCAAGCAAGCTGCCCTCCCACCGAAAAATTATAAATATTAAGACAACTCCACTATCCACCCCTACCCTGCGTATTAAATACCCCCTACCACCCTGGAAGTCATGTACCAGGGCCCCTTCATTCAGCCCAATGCCCCCGTCTACAGTTTAGACTTCTCCCTCCCGCACCATCTGTGCAGTTAAGGAGTAAATAGCAGAAATTATTGTTCCAGGTCCTAAATGTTGAGTGGAAGATAGAACACCCTTTACCACCCGCGGGACATCAAAGCTGCTGCTGATAGCACCCCACTCCCCCTACCGCTGCAGGATGGGTAGGGGCCCCAGTGCATTGCATTACCCAGGGGCCTACACTGCTGTTAAGGCAGCCCTGTGCACTATTGGTTAAAAATAAAGATAGGACATAAATCAGATATCTCATGACGGATCCCTAGTCAACTATTAAAAATAAGAGATAACAAAATGCATTGTTGTGTGATTATCCTGGGGAAACTAGAAGAGTGATATCCTCTTACTCTATTTTAATTTTATCACTGTAACATACTGTATATGAATGACGGTGAGAAATAATGTGTTGATTGATATATGATGGAAAATTGTCTGATAAATCACCAGAATTAGTGATGATTAGGAAGATTTTATTTGTCACTTAAGGGTTTATTGTGACAGCATTTATCATACAGTAAATCTAGTGTTTGCATATTAACCACTGCTATCTTAAGAGATGACTAAAATTGGAGCTATGGGGGAGATGTACTAAGCAGTAATAAAAGTGGAGAAGTGAGCCAGTGGAGAAGTTGCCCATGGCAACCAATCAGCATTGACGTAACATTTATAATTTGCATAGTATAAACGTATACAGAGCAGCTGATTGGTTGCCATGGGCAACTTCTCCACTGGCTCACTTCTCCACTTTTATCACTGCTTAGTACATGTCCCCCTTAGGGGGATATTCAATTACCCGCACCGACTGTGGGTGTAAAAGTATCGCCGGGGGGGCTATCTAATTAGCCCCGATAAGCCGGCGCGTGCCGCGGCTAATCAGAGATTGTGTTTCACCTGCTTAGTACATGTCCCCCAAAATCACTAATCTTATTAGTACAATGCTTATTGATATTGCATTTTTACATACTTTGCAACATTGACAATTAAGTTGAAACATTATATATATATTAAAAAAAAAATCTAAAATGAAGCCTTGCACAATAGGGGACAGGGGCAAATATATACTATATTAGTGGTGGGCATCCGGTCTATAGATCTACACTAAAAAGGTCTACAGTGAATAGGTCGACCCCTAATGGTAGATATGCATTAGGTCAACAGGGTCAAAAGGTCGACAGGTATAAAAAGTTGACAGGGTCAAAAGGTCGACACACATATGGTCGACGCAAGATTTTTTTGGGGGAAAAAATTATTTTTAAAACTTTTTAATACTTTACCATCCACGTGAACTATGGTTGGGAATAGTAAGCGCAGCGGTAGCAGAGCGAGGCACCTTGCCCGAAGCTCGATCGCCATGTGAGGGGACGTGGTACACTAATGGGGCTTGTTTGTGGCAGAAAAGTGACAAAACACACAAAAAAATTGTGTCCACCTTTTTTGTATCGACCGTTTCCATGTTGACCTTTTGACTGGGACAACATTTTCTACTGTCTACCTATTCTGTGTCGACCTTTTGACCCTGGTGACCTAATGTATATCTACCATTAGTGGTAGACCTAATGACTGTAGACCCTTTTAGTGTAGATCTAATAATGCACAGCCTTACTGGTGACAGGAAGTAATAGAAAACATACATAATGACCTCTGTCACTGTAACACAATATCCCATATTACCCCAATGGAAACTTACTGTACCTTCTGCTGACATGATGTTGATGACCAAATTATGCCTCGCTGTCTCAAAGGTACGTCTGTTATAAGCCGTTATCTATCAGAAAAACAAAATGAAGGGGAATCAATAATTAACATTCAAAAACTGCACATTAAGTAACATAAATAAAATTCCCATATACAGCACAGGAATAGAACAGTCCATTCCTCTGTTGCCAATGAAGAGAGACCAGGGGTGGAACACTGCATTGCGGGGCCTCATGGCAAAATTTGGGTCATTTTTCCATTGTTTCACATTTATTATTATGCGGCTCAGCCATGCAACCACTCGTAATAGCCGACAGCGTGGATTCGTGGTTGGACTCCTTCAAATTCCTAGGGTCAAAAATTTCCCGAGACCTCAAATGGGGACCCAACATAAGCACTGTGGGAAAGAAGGCCCAGCAGCGGATGTTCTCTCTGAGGCAACTCAGGAAACTCAACACCCCACAGAAGCAGCTGCTCATCTTCTACACAGCGATGGTAGAATCGGTCCTATGTTCCTCGATCACAGTCTGGTATGGAGCTGCCAATGAGAGTGACAGACGGAGGCTGCAAAGGATGGTGAGGACAGCTGAAAAGATTGTTGGGGCTGACCTCCTCCTATCCAGGAATTATACCAGGCAAGGGTCAGGAAGCGAGCGGAGAAAATGGTGGCAGAGATGCAGCACCCAGGTCACAAACTGTTTGAACTGCTTCCATCAGCATACGCTACAGGTCCATTCCCGCAAAGTCGACCAGATCAAAAGCTTCTTCCCACTAGATGTCCACCAGCTGAACAATATATAAAAAGTCTTACATGTATAATATGCAAAGTCTATCGTACAGTTGCAATGTGCAGTATGAACTCATATGTGTAATGTTTGTAATGTATGCTTCGTTTTTCCCCCTTCTTATGCTATGTATTCCCTCTTCATGTTGCTGCTTGGCGATGTACTGTACCGCAAAAAAATTCTATAGTGTACGTGAGTACACCTGGCCAATAAAGCTAATTCTGATTCTGATATTTGAGGCTATGGTTACAGGAGAGCTCCAACACTGCTCTTCATTCTGCTCGAGTAGCTCTGTCGTCACACGGTCACACTCCCTTACAAGCCCTCATTGCTGCTAGAGTTCCCAGTCAGGCTCCTCAGCTTATATTACAAGCTATTAAAATCTGGGTGGTTGTTCATAAGTTATTGGGGTTTTCGGCTATAGCCCCAGACAACCCATCTGTGACATATTTACAAAGCTCAAATCTCTGCAATCTGAGGAGAACAGTTTTACAATACCTCCTCCTGTGCAATCCCAACACTTAAGTAAAACTTAATTCGATAGATACCTGCAATGTTTTGTCTTCACAAAGACATTGTTCAAATGACAACTATTGTGTCATTTAATACTTTTACATTTAACTCAGCTGTGGTTGTTATTGACATTTATTTGGATTTGCAAACTGATTGATATTTATTTGGATTTGCAAACTGGCTAAGCTATGATCCCCACTATGCCATGACATGCCAGACAAAATGCCACCCGGTCCACATATCAAAAAAAGTTGGGAACCCATGAGTAAGTCAGACATGAGTTAGGTTCCATAAACCAGAGGGGTTGGGTATGTGTCACAATACCAACGGTGGAATCCCGGCAATTACATGCCTGGTGTGGTGGGAGGGGGGAGTGGAGCAAAGCCCCTTGCAGGCTCGCTGTGGGCTCGGTGGCGAGCTGTACTCGCCACAGGTTCTATTCCCACTCTATTGGTCTCGTGGACACCCACGAGTGGTAATAGTCCCTGTGAGTGTGGGGGGAGGATGTAGTTGCCGGTATTGTGACCGGCGATCTCCTGACCGCCAATCACATAACTACATCCCAACCAGAGATTGCATCAACATGTAAAACTATACTACTGGAAGAAACTACAGTGTCACAAAGCCTAGACCAGTCACAAACCATTAACATAATGCTGTACATATACAAAGTGTAGTAATGCATAAAACCTACCTTGTATCTGAACTGAAAAGTCTGCAATATTCTGAATATTAAAAAATCTAGATAAATGTTTCTCCTTATTGTATCTACTAAGTAAGTATAGGGGTTTCCAGGCATTAGCGAGTAGATTTATTACACTAGACATAAAAATCCTCATTCTCAGTTAGGGAAAATTAAAGTGACATTATAAAACACAATACACCTGTAGTTTTGAATATAAGCAGCTGCAGGAGCAGTCCAGTTCTAGGTTGCAGTCAGGTGAGTTATGGTGGCTGTCTGCTTTGGTTGTTGTGTCGTAACCAGTGGAGGCTCCAGAGGTGGGGCTGCACCTCTAGAGCCACCACTGGTCATAACTTCTCACCATTGCATCTCTGTGAAAGTTGGACAAGCTGGCCAAGGTGCATCCAGTTAGGTAGAACAAATAGGGGTAAGTTGAACTTTTTTCCAGAATCTGGGCAAATCCTTTAGGGTTTTGAGACAAAGGGAGAGATGTATCAAGCGAGATAAGAAGGAGATAAGTGGAGAAGTTGCCCTAAGACACTAATCAGCTTCCATTTATGGTTCAGTTATGGTTATGTATTTTGACATGACATCACTAGCGGTGTGTGATTGGTGCCGCCAAACAGGGCTCTGAGGGCAGCACCGTCACTGACCCACGATCATTGCTTCTGGCTAGGAGGGTGTCTGCAAATGTCCTTTGGATGCTCCAGACATGCAGACTGCAGCCTCCCAAAGCGTCCTGAGTATGCTCTGGGCAGTGCTGCACTTATTGGGGGTAATTCCAAGTTGATCGCAGCAGGATTTTTGATAGCAATTGGGCAAAACCATGTGCACTGCAGGGGAGGCAGATATAACATGTGCAGAGAGAGTTAGATTTGGGTGGGTTATTTTGTTTCTGTGCAGGGTAAATACTGGCTGCTTTATTTTTACACTGCAAATTAGATTGCAGATTGAACACACCACACCCAACTCTAACTCTCTCTGCACATGTTATATCTGCCTCCCCTGCAGTACACATGGTTTTGCCCAATTGCTAACAAAAATCCTGCTGCGATCAACTTGGAATTACCCCCATTGTCGGGTGTGGAATTTAGGTAGATTAGACTTAGGTCGACAGTGTCTAGGTTGACCACTATTGGTCGACAGTAAGTAGGTCGACATGGTTTCTTGGTCAACAGGGACTCTAGGTCGACATGTACTAGGTCGACATGACATCAGGTCGACATGAGGTTTTTTTTACTTTTTTGGGTGTCGTTTTTTCTGTACATGCCATGCTTCGGACAAAGTACCTCGCTCTGCTACCGCTGCACTCGGCACAGGTTACCGTTTCCAATTGTAGTCCACGTGGATCGCAAAGTATGAGAACATTAAAAAAAAAGGAAAAATATATGTGAAAAACTCATGTCAACCTAGAACATGTCGACCTAGAAACCACATCGACCTACTTACTGTCGACCAATAGTGGTCGACTTAGACAGTGTCGACCTACTTACTGTCGACCTACAGACTGGATCCCCTAATTGCCACTGGCTGCCCCACCCCCAGGGCGTGGCTTTATCATAGGGTGTGGCCAGCACAGGGCAAAGAGCAGCCTTGTTACAGCACTACATAACATGAAAAAATGTACATACAATTATATAAAAGAAAGGGTAAATATGTCCCCTCCAAAATGAACTTACAATTTAAGATGTGTTGGTTAGCCATGATAGAGAAGGTGGCAGAACAACAGTCAGTGGAGAAAGTGCAGGTGACTATTGCTAGGTAGCAGCGATATCAGCCTTCAACAATAGGGCAGTTACGGCTGACTGGGATGGAGTACTCGGTGAGGCCTTGTCAATCACTATCAGAATGTTAATAGACCTCTCCAATATCATGTGGATTATTCCTTTGTATTCAGTAAAGGTCTGCATTTTTTTATTATTATTATTATTATTATTATTATTATTATTATTATATGTCAGCTTTCTGGAATATTTGAGGTGGGAGAGTCCACAATTTTTGGGAAGATAGTGAAAGCGTCATTTGCAGCAGCTCTTACTTGATCAAGCTCTGATACTCAGTAGCTCTTACTTGGTCAAGCTCTGATACTTTATCAGTAAGCCGTGCTCGGTCTGCTCTCAGGACAGTTATTTCAGCTTTACAAGTAGTCTTCATTCTACCAATAATATTGACTCTGACTGAGGACGGCCTACTCAATTATACCCTGATGTTGAAAGGTTAGCCTGTATTGGAATCAAATTAACTGTTCCCTGCTTCCCCTCTAGTTGTGTGGGGTGAGGGGGAAGGGGGGGGAAGGGTAGTTGAGGTCTGTTATATTGTCCATCCAATAGACTTAATTAATCTTCTATTACTGCTTCCTATCTCAAAAGTTGAGGAACATTCATCTCCGCTATCGGCTGAGAATTGTGGACTTGGTGATAGTTGGGTATTTGTGGACATAGGATCCTTGTATTAAGTACCAGTGCATATATCTTTTATTTATGCCTGTTGGGCCCAGAATCCTCTTTAGTGCTCTTATTTGTTGGGAGATGTTTCAAACCTTCCAAAGAGGACAAGTGGAGAAGTTCTGCTCATAGCAACCAATCTATCTTTATATAGAATGTACCAGATAAACAAGAACTATCTATGGGCAACTTCACTTGTCCTCTTAAGTAGGGTTGATACAGCTTCCCCTCCTGTGATAGGACCTGTGTTGGCATCTGTTTCATGCTACTTGCCAGCTCTTGCTCCTAAGTTTGAGGTGGTGACTGCTTCTTCTCACCACAGAACGCTTGCCATGTCTCTAGAGCATGGAGGACAGATCTTCCAGTGGCGCACCCAGGGGGGGTTTCCGAGTACCCAGAAACCCCCCCCCCCCCCCACTTAAAAAAAAATATTATTTTTTTTTTTTGCTGCATGAGTATTATTAATGACTGTCTAGCGTCCTCTGCAGCCTGCTGTCTTCCTGGTGGCACTTGTAAGTGCAATAAAAGTTAGCTTTATTTTAATTATAGTACATATATATCCATGTGCATACATATATACACATGTATATACATACAAACACACACACACACACACACACACACACACAATATATATATATATATACATGTGTATATATATGTGTACTGTATGTGTGTGTACATATATATATATATATATATATATATATATATAGTATGTGGAATGATGGCGGCACTCAGACAGGCTTAATTAGTAGTGAAGAAAAGTCAGCTTTATTCGACCGACATGTTTCGGGGCTCAACCCCTTCCTCAGGGCCTCAATAACCCTAGCTGAACTACAGATGGTACATATATACACCAACATTAACAAACAATCAGTGAACCTTAATGTGACTCACCTGCTCAGCGGCGCCATCCTGTCCGTCCGGACGCTCAGCAGTGTTCCCTCGTCGCGCTTTCATGACGTCATCAACCCGAGGCTGGAGTCCGTCACCATGGCAACTCACAAGCCTCCTCGTTATTGGTCAGGGGTGTGCGCCGGGTCCCACACTGCCGGCCCGTGACGTCATCCGGCGTCGCGTCGCAGGGCAGTTACTAAGCAACCTAAAACACAGTAAAGAAAAAAACAACAACACAATATTGGTTACAACCCATAGTGCAGGAAATGGATCAAACCTAGCCAAGTTTAACATAAACATAAATTAACTAAACCTTAGGACCATGAGCTAAATTGGCAGTAACCTGTCAGCATAACTCATATCACATAATAATGGTCTAATGAATAATTAATGTAATATACAAGCAAAAATGGACAAGACCCCATGAGGACTGAAGTTAGAGGAAACACTGTAAACCAAGATTTTCATTCAGGCCACGGGGGGATAGAGTACCCAACTTATGGATCCACCTGGATTCACGTTGTAAGAGCACTCGGTCCCTGTCACCCCCCCCCCCCCCGCATCAATTTGGGAACATGATCAATTAAGATGGCTCGGATGCTAGCCACCCCATGTTTGAATGTCAAACAATGGCGGGCGAACGGTTGGTCACTACTGCCTTTCTCAAAGGCAGTAGTTTGACATTCAAACATGGGGTGGCTAGCATCCGAGCCATCTTAATTGATCATGTTCCCAAATTGATGCGGGGGGGGGTGACAGGGACCGAGTGCTCTTACAACGTGAATCCAGGTGGATCCATAAGTTGGGTACTCTATCCCCCCGTGGCCTGAATGAATATCTTGGTTTACAGTGTTTCCTCTAACTTCAGTCCTCATGGGGTCTTGTCCATTTTTGCTTGTATATTACATTAATTATTCATTAGACCATTATTATGTGATATGAGTTATGCTGACAGGTTACTGCCAATTTAGCTCATGGACCTAAGGTTTAGTTCATTTATGTTTATGTTAAACTTGGCTAGGTTTGATCCATTTCCTGCACTATGGGTTGTAACCAGTATTGTGTTGTTGTTTTTTTCTTTACTGTGTTTTAGGTTGCTTAGTAACTGCCCTGCGACGCGACGCCGGATGACGTCACGGGCCGGCAGTGTGGGACCCGGCGCACACCCCTGACCAATAACGAGGAGGCTTGTGAGTTGCCATGGTGACGGACTCCAGCCTCGGGTTGATGACGTCATGAAAGCGCGACGAGGGAACACTGCTGAGCGTCCGGACGGACAGGATGGCGCCGCTGAGCAGGTGAGTCACATTAAGGTTCACTGATTGTTTGTTAATGTTGGTGTATATATGTACCATCTGTAGTTCAGCTAGGGTTATTGAGGCCCTGAGGAAGGGGTTGAGCCCCGAAACATGTCGGTCGAATAAAGCTGACTTTTCTTCACTACTAATTAAGCCTGTCTGAGTGCCGCCTTCATTCCACATACTCTATGGAGGATCTATTCCCCTGGGAAGGCACCGCAGCATTACACTCAGTTCCAGACGAGTGCCGGGAGTTTTGCAAGTATATATATATATATATATGTATGCATGTTTAATATACTATGTATATGTGTATATGTATGTGTGTGTTTATGTATGTATATATATATATATATATATATATGTGTAGATATATGTATATATATATATATACACACACACAGACACACTAGTTTTACGGACCCAGCATACACTGGGTCACCTCAGTCCCCACCCCCGTGATTGGCTCCGCTCAGTTCTGGAAACCCCCCCATGCAAATCCTGCGTTTGCCACTGTCTTCCCCTGCTTCTCCTGCCATATGGTCATTCAGGATGCACCCAGTCTAAATAGGCAGCAAGAAAGGCAGTTGTCTATGGAAGAACTGTTACATTTCTACATGTAGATAGTGCTTTGATTTGCCAGGCTGGGTTACCGGGGCTAAGTGTCCCGCCGGGGGCTATTAGCCCCGATAAGCCGGCCCGTGCCACGGCTTATCTGGGATTTTGTTTCACCTGCCTCTGGCAGGTGAAGCAGAATACCCGGGAACAGCCCTGTTTTCGTCCGAAAACGGGGCAGTTTCACACGAAAACACACAGGTTTCACTGAACCTATGTATTTCGCGAGAAAGGTTTTTTTTTTTTATAGGCGATCCATCTGGATAGCCTGTTTAAAAAAAACCCGGTGAAACATTGGAAAAACGGGGATAATTGGATATCCCCCTATGTGTGATAAATGCTCTGCAGTTCTAGGTTATTATTTTTTTACAAAAACCATTGCATAACATGCTGGCTCTCTACTTCAAAGTTTTTATCAATTAGTTGTTCCTGGTGGTTGATGAAGACTACAGTTATGGAATTCAGACAACATACCCTTTGGTTAGTGCCTGAAGAGCTGTTCATTCAGATATTCTCAGACCCCATTTTCATGGGAACTTACAGGAATTCCTATATACTGTGTTTATTTGAATATATAGCAATCTCTAAATCCACATATGCCAGTTCATAAACAACAACCTCCATAGCCCATATCACTTAGAAGTCTATGACCCTATATTTACAATTAGAGTGGCCATTGGTGGGTTCACCTCGATGGTATGAAACCCTTGACAGAGGAAACACTGATGGTTCCACCGGGATGACACTGGGATCCCGGCCGCTTCGGAGTCCGACAGTCGACATGCTGACTAACATGGACTATGCCCACTCATGGGTGTCCACGACCAGTAGCGGATCTTGCCACGGGCAAGCAGGATTTTTGCCCGGGGTGCCGCCTTCCGGAGGGCACTGGCGCCATCCGGAGGGCGCCGCACCATGGCAAGATCCGCCACTGTGCCCCCAGCAGTGCACCCCGCTGGTCCCCCGCTACAAAGGGAACCAGATGCTACGCGTCTAGTTTCCCTTCGTGGAGAGGACGTCATCGCGCACCGCACAGCATTGTGGCACAGACGCTAGGGGTCATAATTGACCTCTAGTGTCTATGCTGTGCTATGGGAGAGACGTCATGACTGAGGAGAGGAGAGGAGAGGAAAAGAGCGGCGCCGGCAGAGGTCTGCAGTGGTCTGGAATCAGGAGCGGGGATCGTAAGTATAAATGTTTCTTTTTTTTTTCTTTCAGCAGCGCTTCAAGGGGGAAAAATGGGGGCGTGACTGACCACGCCCCCATATGAAGTCACGCCCCTATATTTTTGCCCGGGGCGCCACAAGGGCAAGAACCGGCCCTGTCTACGACACCCATAGAGTGGGAATAGAACCTGTGGCGAGCGCTGTGAACCACTGAGCCTGCTGCATGGCGAGCGCAGTGAGCCTGTAAGGGGTTTCATTGCACTAGTTCCCCCCACCTCCCCGCCGGCTATCTAAAGATCGGGATCCCTGTGTCGGTATGGTGACTGGCGGGATCCCAAACGCTGGTCACCCGAACCCAACCCGTTCCATCAACTAATTGTCATCCTTGTTTTATTACTCAGTGGACAGTCGGCCAATTAAAGGGATTTCTGGGTTGCATCGGGGATGGAGCTAGGTTCCATATGCTGGTGCCAGGAAGAAAGGGAAAAAAAACATTGCCGGGACTCTGTGACATCGCTGGCAGAGAACAAGTTGAAAAATCATCAGGAAGCGGTGGTTAACCATCAATGGCTGTTAATTGTTGATGGTCGATGGCCATCCCTATACACAATACTTAGTCAAAAGAACTTGCAGCATAAGCAATTCCCGACAACGTCATCACCACAGCAGCACTTCTGAATTTCAGGACTATCTTACAACATTTGTCAAGAGTATTTTCAAAAACTCGTAGGTGGTAAAACAGCTGAAATGCATAAAACAGGTCAATAACAGCCACCTAACGCTACAGTAGTGCTTGTACTTGAGTCATCTCAACACTTGTGTGTGGCCAAGGCACTTTCCCAAGTATAAGTATTCTACATTTTGTGGCTAGAAGATTTAGATCACATATGTAGTTCCCCCAATGCAGTGTTACCCAAGTTTATACAGCTTTCCTACATGTCTGTCTCTCTACCTAAGAGCATACTACTGTAGCCTACTGTCTCAGACATTCATAATTGGCGGGGACACCTACCAGGCTACCAGAAGATCAGGCAATTCAAAAACACAGTACACGTGCATGGTGAGTGATGATGCAAATTACCATCCATACAATGCAGGTAGGTAGGTACTACTGGGTACCTACCTACCTCCATTGTACGGATGGTAATTTGATATTTTTTGCTGCTTTGCTTTCCTGCAGTCAATAATATTTTCTGAATTGAAAAACCTGTGTTTGTTTGTATGTGACTGACTGTAAATCTCTGCCAATGTGCTTGATCATCACTAATTACCGCATAATCTACAGTGAGGGTCACAGAGAGTGCCAGCCAAGCAGCATAATGAACATCTCCCAGCAGCTAATGCCGTCTGAGGCTAATTAGCATATTTACTATTCAGCACAAAAACACATATAAAAAGAAATCATGAACCAAGCAAAAGAAAGAAAAATATAATTCATACACACAAAATAAACTATTCGCTGCCAAAATGTATAATAATAATGGAAAATATGGGATGTGGTGGGCAGTATGGGATGTAGTTGGCATCCCGACACTTGGAATGCCGGCGGCTAGAAGACGGAAGTATGCCAGGGAGGGTTAGGTTTAGGCTGCGGGAAGGGAGGGTTAGGGTTAGGTTGCAGGTAGGGAGGTTACGGTTAGGCGGCAAGAAGGAAGGGTTAGGGTAAGGCTGCAAGAAGGAAGGGTTAGGGTAAGGCTGCAAGAAGGGAGGGTTAGGGTTAGGCTGCAGGAAGGGAGGGTTAGGATTAGGCTGCGGGAAGGGAGGGCTGGGGTTAGGCTGCGGGAAGGGAGGGCTAGGGTTAGGCTGCAGGAAGGGAGGGTTAGGATTAGGCTGCGGGAAGGGAGGGCTAGGGTTAGGCTGCGGGTAGGGAAGATAGGGTTAGGCGGCAACAAGGGAGGGTTAGGCTGCGAAAAGGGAGGGTTAGGTTGCGGGTTGGGAGGTTAGGGTTAGGTTGCGCGTGGGAGGGTTAGGGTTAGGCTGCGGGTAGGGAGGTTAGGGTTAGGCAGCAAGAAGGGAGGGATAGGCTGTGCGGGGAGAGGGTTAGGCTGCGGGAAGAGAAGTTTAGGGTTAGGCTGCGCAAGAAAAGGTTAGGGTTAGGCTGCACAAGAAAAGGGTTAGGGTTAGGCGGCGGGTAGGAAAGATAGGGTTAGGCGGAAAGAAGAGAGGGTTAAAGTTAGGCTGTGGGAAGGGAGGGTTAGGTGTAGGGGTGGGCAGAGGGTTAGCATACTTACCCATCAGGTGTCGGGATTCCGAGTGCCGGTATCCCGTACCCATATAAAATGTAAACACAGCCGTGTCTAATGTTCCAGCACTGCAGCCACACATTGGGACTCGTGTAGAATTGGATGTAAACATGTTATATTTGCGTGAAATACGGAACTTTGTAGCTCACATCCATCCAATAAAACATTTTAGCATGCTACATATGCAGATCCGGTCACCGTGCTTGTAATTCCCTATGACATGAGGAGGACTTGGGAAGGGGCAGGCAAGCCTAGGCTGAGTACAGTAAGGCTGTCTGAGCTGTATATGCAGTCATCACATCGACATTCAGAATGTAAAAAAACAACAACAGTATTTTAGTATTAGGGTTAAGCTGCAATTGAGGTTAGGGCTTGGGTAGGGCTAGATTTACTTTCAAAATCCCACTGTCACGATTAACAATGAGACTTGTAAGCAGTGGTTTCTCTCACTGGCAGCCTATGAGGCTTTGAGGAATTCCAGCTGTCTGAGCATTTGCGGCCGGTGGACGCACTCCCTAGATTTGACCCCGCCTCCCCATTGCCGGGTATAGGTACAGCCATATCACAATGGCGTTACCTAGCAATGAAAAGCTTAATGTTACGCCGTTTGATAATTTGAATATACCGTACATCACAGTCCCCAAAGCAGACTCTGCGGAAGTGGAAAAATATAGGGACCGCAGGAGAAGTCAGTCATTTCTGTGTGGTATTGCTCTAGTTACATAGGGAGAGCAGTGATAACTCCTTTCCCTGTTAAAGAAGTGAAAGAAAGGGGTTATCAGTGCTTGATAAATAGATCCCAAAGTGGACTTAACCCATACTTATGATGTTTATTCCTAGGTACTAGGCAAATTGATGTCTTGCTGCTAGTTTCAATTGAAGTGATAAACCGTACTCACACATACAAGTAAATGACTTGTGTCCGAGAGTCAGTGCTGCTATATGAGGCACTTATGGAACTGCCGGACTCGTTGAAGTTTTGTTCTCAGCCACAAAAGACAGCGTACAAAAAAACACAGGTCCTCGGTGAGATCAGACCGCGGCTGTTGGTGGAGCCTCTTCGCTGCTACAACAGCAAATCGTCCCCCTCACGTCTAATTGAATTGACCCCATAGTGGAGGCAGTCATTTTGCTGCAATTAATTTCCTCAGGTTTTAGTGACTACTTCCTGGTAAACCAGTATGCTGCATTTTCATTCCACAAAATGGCTGCCCACCTGTTCATAAGCAATGGATTCTCTTAAATACAAAACTAGTTTAATGCACGGCATTTAACATAAAACCTTCTAAAATGTTTGAAATAAATTTGTACTTACTCAGTGCCCAATCACATTACATATTTTCCCTTGTTAATTCAATTATGTCTAAGAATTTAGCATCGGTCTTTCAGCATTTACATCTATAATAGTCATTCATGGAAACACGGGTGTAGTATGGTATGCCGGTGGTCGGGCTCCCGGCGACCAGCATACCGGCGCCGGGAGGCCGACCACCGGCATACCGACAGTGTGACGGGCGCAAATGAGCCCCTTGCGGGCTCGCTGCGCTCGCCATGCTGCGGGCACCCTCCAGGGGGGTCGTGGACCCCCACGAGGGAGAATAAGTGTTGGTATGCCGGCTGTCGGGATCCCGGCGCCGGTATACTGTGCGCCGGGATCCCGACAGCCGGCATACTGAAGACCACCCTGGAAACACTGAGGTACCAACCATATATTAAGACTATGGGGGTCAGTCCGAGTTGATCGCTCGCTAGCAGTTTTTAGCAGCCGTGCAAACGCATTGTTGCTGCCCACTGGGAGTGTATTTTCGTTTTGCAGAAGTGCGAACGCCTGTGCAGCAGAGCGCCAGCAAAACCTTTTTGTGCAAAACAAGACCAGCCCTGTAGTTACCGTATATACTCGAGTATAAGCCGACTTTTTCAGCACTTTTTTTTGTGCTGAAAAAGCCACCTCGGCTGATACTCGAGTCAGCGTTAGGAGGGACACGGAGGGCACAGCGCGCGGCTTTCCTGTGTCCCTCCTGCATCTCCGGCGGCAGCGGCGTGTGTGTGTTAAAGGAAGTGCACGAACCGGCACTTCCTTTAACACACGCCGCTGCCGCCGGAGAAGCAGGAGGGACACAGGAGAGCCGCGCGCTGCGCTCTCCGTGTCCCTCCTTCAGAAGACAGCGTGGGAGCGACGGAGGGTAAGTATCTAGCACTGTGGGGCATAACTGGCACATCTGGCACTGTGGGGCATATTTGGCACATCTGGCACTGTGGGGCATATCTGGCACTGTGGGGCACATCTGGCACTGTGGGGCATATCTGGCACATCTGGCACTGTGGGGCATATCTGGGACTGTGGGGCACATCTGTCACTGTGGGGCATATCTGGCACTGTGGGGCATATCTGGCACATCTGTCACTGTGGGGCATATCTGGCACTGTGGGGCATATCTGGCACATCTGGTACTGTGGGGCATATCTGGCACATCTGGCACTGTGGGGCATATCTGGCACTGTGGGGCATATCTGGCACTATGAGGGCATATCTGGCAGTATGAGGGCATATCTGGCAGCATGAGGGCATATCTGGCACTGTAGGGGTATATCTGGCAGTATGAGGGCATATCTGGCAGTATGAGGGCATATCTGGCAGTATGAGGTCTGTGTACGGCTAGAGCTGCATTTCCCACCCTAGGCTTATAATCGAGTCAATGAGTTTTCCCAGGTTTTTGTGGTAAAATTAGGTGCCTCGGCTTATATTCGGGTCGACTTATACTCGAGTATATACGGTACTTATCCTGTGCGTTGATTCTAACGACGGAGAGATGGCTTTTGACATCACACACCCGCCCAGCCATGCCTGCGTTTTCCCCTACACGCCTGCGTTTTTCTAAGCACTCCCTGAAAACGGTGAGTTGACACCCAGAAACGCCCTCTTTCTGTCAATCACCTTGCGGCCGACTGTGCGATTGGAATCGTCGCTAGAACCAGTGCAAAACCACAATGGACTTTGTACCCGTACGACGCACGTGCGCATTGCGGCACATACGCATGCGCAGATAAGCCGATTTTTTCACTGATCTCTACGCAGTGAACAACGGCAGCTAGCGATCAACTCGGAATGACCCCTATATGTTGAGACAATATCAAACATAGGGCCTGATTCAGACCCGATGGCTGGTACAATGGCGATCGCAGCCTGAAGCCCTAATTGGAGTATGCCTGCGCAACGGGTGCACTACGCATGCGCACCCCGTTAGAACCACTGAGATGCAAAAGCATCTCAGGGCTGTGATCGCCTCTGCCTGATTGACAGGCAGAGGCGGTTGCGTGGCGAGAAGGGGCGTGCCAGCGGCATTAGAACACCATTGGTGGGGCACGGTCTGGAAAACGCAGGCGTGTCTGGACCATTGCGGGGGTGGACCACGGCGGCTGCGTGATGTCACATGCAGCCGCTGTTACCCGGAATGCGGCGGGTAGCCGCCTGGCAGCGCAGCTAGGCTGCGCAGGCAGGGAGCTACTAGGCGGGGGCAAAAGCATTGCCGCCGTGCTATGCTTTCGCACCCGTGCGAGGGGGGGCAGGGCCTGACATGCGGGGCAGACTATCCCTGTGCTGAGCGTTCCCCCGTATGGCTGAGAATCTGATGGTGGATGTGCTATTTAGTACCTCTACGATCAGCTCGGAATCACCCCCATAGACTTGGTTTGGCAAAGAGAAAAATAATTATATGTTATTTTGGGATGTAAGACATAGTTTACCTGTTTTATGCATTATATTTTACCAAAGAGACTGTGCAAAAATAAACTTCACAACATTTCAAGAGGAAATGATATAACCTTTACTAGATGCTCATAGGAATAGTTGTCCACCTTCAAATAATTTTAACTTTTTAGATTTAGATAAATCACTATGAAACTGTGAGTAACTACACTACTGGGGTAGATTTACTCAGATTGCTAAAAAGGAGAAGTGGAGGCTTTGCTTATAGCAACCAATCAGATTCTCACTTTCAAATCTAGAATTAAGTATAGCTAGAATCTGATTGTACCAAGATAAAGGGCCTAATTCAAGGTTGATTGCAAAACAATATTTTCCTCTAATGGGCAAAACCATGGGGGGGTCATTCAGATCTGATGGCTGCTGTGCGTTTTCGCACAGCAGCCGATCAGGGGGGTCATTCCGAGTTGTTCGCTCGCAAGCTGCTTTTAGCAGCATTGCACACGCTAAGCCGACGCCTACTGGGAGTGAATCTTAGCTTATCAAAATTGCGAACGAAAGATTCGCAATATTGCGAAAAGACTTCTCTTTGCAGTTTCTGAGTAGCTCCACACTTACTCTGCCACTGCGATCAGTTCAGTCAGTTTCGTTCCTGGTTTGACGTCACAAACACACCCAGCGTTCGCCCAGACACTCCTCCGTTTCTCCAGCCACTCCCGCGTTTTTCCCAGAAACAGTAGCGTTTTTTCGCACACTCCCAGAAAACGGCCTGTTTCCGCCCAGAAACACCCACTTCCTGTCAATCACATTACGATCACCAGAACGAAGAAAAAACCTTGTAATGCCGTGAGTAAAATACCTAACTGCATAGCAAATTTACTTGGCGCAGTCGCACTGCGGACATTGCGCATGCGCATTAGCGACTAATCGCTCCGTTGCGAGAAAAAAATAACGAGCAAACAACTCGGAATGACCCCCCAGATCCGAACTGCGCATGCATCTGAGCCGCAAGGGCAGGTGCTACAACGGGTATCGGCGTTCAACGATGAGATGGTGCGAAGGATCCATTTGCACGGGTGTTCGCAAGGTGATTGGCAGAAAGAGGCCGTCTGTGGGTGGCAACTGACCGTTTTCAAGGAGTGTCCAGAAAAACGAAGGCGGGATCAAGCGTTTTCAGGGAGGGTGTCTGACGTCAGCTCCGGCCCCGATCATCAGGATTCACTCGCACTGGAAGAGTAAGTCCTGGGCTGCGCAGAGACTGAACACACTGATTTTGAGCAGCTCTGCTACACATAGGAACACACACTTGTACAGCGAAAATACACTCTCCCTGTAGGCGGCGACTATCTGATCGCAGGACAGCAAAAAACGCAGCCCAGTGATTAGATCTGAATGAAGCACCATATGCACTGCAGGTGGGGCAGATATAACATGTGCAGAGAGAGTTAGATTTATGTGGGTTGTATTGTTTCTGTGCAGGGTAAATACTGGCTGCTTTATTTTTACACTGCATTTAGATTTCAGTTCAAACACACCCCACCCAAATCTGACTCTCTCTGCACATCTTATATCTGCCGCCCCTGCAGTGCACATATGGGGGTCATTCCGACCCGATCGCACGCTGCGCTTCTTCGCAGCCGTGCGTTTGGGTCGGAACTGCGCATGCGAGGCGTCCGTATTGCGCAGGCGCGTCGTTGCCCGGTGACGGCCGTCGCCAGGCAGCGATGCCGCGAGCCAAGAAAGCGGTGGCAGCGGCGACCACAAGAAGATTGACAGGAGGAAGGCGAATCCGGGCGGCAACTCACCGTTTTCGGGGAGTGGTGAGTCCAACGCAGGCGTGTCCAGGCGTTTGAAGGGCGGATGTCTGACGTCAATTCCGGGACCTGCATCGCTGGATCGATCGCACAGAGTAAGTAACTCTTACCCTGGTTTTGTTTTACAGGAATCTTTTTTTGCATAGCAGGGCCGCACAAGCGTTCGCAGCCCTGCTATGCAGATATACACTCCCCCATAGGCGGCGTCTAGTTGATCGCACAGGCAGCAAAAAGTTACTACTTGCGATCAACTCGGAATGACCCCCCATGGTTTTGCCTATTACAGGAAAATTTTATTTTGCAATCAACCTTGAATTAGGCCCAAAGTACCAACCAATCAGCTGCTAACTGCCATGTTACAGGCTGTGGGAGATATTTAATTAAACATAATTATCTCATAAAAGCTGGCAAATGTGATATTTATGTTCTCTGGGGATGGAGATAAATATCTCCTCACCAGTGGCAGTTGCAGCGCAGTACACAATTCAAATAGGGGAGCCACACAAACTGCTACCCCAAACACTGGCAGACATTGCTATTCAGGACCCACAGGGGGATCAGTATGATTTACCTACAATCAAAATCCTGCTGGTAAAAATACCAACAACAATTGACTGATGGTTAAAATACCAACAAGGTCAGTATACCGATATGGTCAAAATACTGACATTTCAAATGTTGAAATGTTTAAATTTCAACAGGACAAAAAGTCGACACAAGTGTTTTTTTTTTTACATTTTGGTGTGTATGTCGACATAGGTCGACATGGACACCGTATAAGTGTGCCGAGACCCCTCACGTGGCTTGCTGCATTGGCATGCTTCGGGCACACTATTATATTCACCCTCCACGTCCACTGGGATGGTAAAGTATGAACAAGTCGGTTTCAATTAAAAAATCATGAAAACTCATGTTGATTGTTTGACCTGTTGACATTTTTTATGTCGGTATTTTGACCATGTCGGTATTTTGACCTTGTCAGTATTTTGACCATCGGTCAATGATTGCTGATATTTTGACCGTCTGGATTTTGATTGTAGGTAAATTGACCGCATCCCCTCACTGACAGTTGGTGCGGATCCCCTGTTTGAATTTTGGACTGCGCTGCAACTGCCACTGGAGAGGAAATATTTATCTCAATCTCCAAAAAAACATAAATATCAAATTTTCCAGCTTTTATGAGATAATTATGTTTTAGTAAATATCCCCCTGAGTTTGAAAAATGACATTTAGGAGCTGATTGGTTGGTACATTATCTCTCTCTACTTTATCTCTCTCCAAGCTTTGATACATCTTCCCCAAAGTACCAACCAATCAGCTTTTATTGTAACTGTAATTTTACAGGCTGTGTTTGAAGACAGAAACCGATAGGTTGGTACTTTATCTCTCCCCAAGGTTTGATACATCTCCCCCTTTGTGAGAAAACAGATATGCAGCTGGTATGCCAATTTCAATTAAAAAAGGCAGTCATTTGGGTTCTCAGAAAACCCACCCTATTCCCTCTTCACTACGGAATTACTGCCAAGGTACTTTTTTTTGTGAGTAATAGAACTCTTCATATAAATAAACAAACAAATATTAAGCTGATCACTCCTTATGGCACATACACACGGTGAGATTCGGGCTATGCCCGATTCTCACTATGCGACAGGGGCCAGGTCGGCACATTGGTGGTCATTCCGAGTTGTTCGCTCGTTGCCGATTTTCGCTATGCTGCGATTTGTTGCTAAATGCGCATTGTACGCAGAGCGCATGCGCTTAGTTATTTAACTAAAAACTTAGTAGTTTTGCTGTTGATCCTGTGGCGCTTTTCAGTCGCACTGCTGATCAGTGAGTGATTGACAGGAAAGGGGCGTTTCTGGGTGGTAACTGAGCGTTTTCCGGGAGTGTTCTAAAAAACGCAGGCGTGTCAGGGAAAAACGCGGGAGTGTCTGGAGAAACGGGGGAGTGGATGGCCGAACGCAGGACGTGTTTGTGACGTCAAACCAGGAACTAAACGGACCGAGCTGATAGCAATCTAGGAGTAGGTCTGGAGCTACTCAGAGACTGCAAGAAAATATTTAGTAGCAATTCTGCTACACTTTAGTTCGCTATTCTGCTAAGCTAAGATACTCTCCCATAGGGCGGCGGCCTAGCGTTTGCAATGCTGCTAAAAGCAGCTAGCGAGCGAACAACTCGGAATGAGGGCCATAGCCAGTATCGCAAGCACACTCACATTGGCCCTCATTACGAGTTGTTCGCTCGTTATTTTCCTTCGCATCAGTGCGATTTTCCGCTAACTACGCATGCGCAATGTTCGTACTGCGGCTGCGCCAAGTAAATTTGCTAAGAAGTTTGGTATTTTACTCACGGCATTACGAGGTTTTTTCTTCGTTCGGCTGTTCGTAGTGTGATTGACAGGAAGTGGGTGTTTCTGGGCGGAAACTGGCCGTTTTAATAAGATTTTACTTACCGGTAAATCTATTTCTCGTAGTCCGTAGTGGATGCTGGGGACTCCGTAAGGACCATGGGGAATAGACGGGCTCTGCAGGAGACATGGGCACTTTAAGAAAGAATTTAGATTCTGGTGTGCTCTGGCTCCTCCCTCTATGTCCCTCCTCCAGACCTCAGTTAGAGAAACTGTGCCCGGAAGAGCTGACAGTACAAGGAAAGGATTTTGGTAATCCAGGGCAAGATTCATACCAGCCACACCAATCACACCGTATAACTTGAGATAAACATACCCAGTCAACAGTATGAACAACAACAGAGCAACAGGTCAACCCTGATGCAACCATAACATAACCCTTATTTAAGCAATAACTATATACAAGCATTGCAGAAGAAGTCCGCACTTGGGACGGGCGCCCAGCATCCACTACGGACTACGAGAAATAGATTTACTGGTAAGTAAAATCTTATTTTCTCTAACGTCCTAGTGGATGCTGGGGACTCCGTAAGGACCATGGGGATTATACCAAAGCTCCCAAACGGGCGGGAGAGTGCGGATGACTCTGCAGCACCGATTGAGCAAGCACAAGGTCCTCCTCAGCCAGGGTATCAAACTTATAGAACTTTGCAAAAGTGTTTGAACCTGACCAAGTAGCCGCTCGGCACAGCTGTAATGCCGAGACCCCTCGGGCAGCCGCCCAAGAAGAGCCCACCTTCCTAGTGGAATGGGCCATAACTGATTTTGGCAGCGGCAATCCAGCCGCAGAATGAGCCTGCTGAATCGTTTACAGATCCAGCGAGCAATAGTCTGCTTTGAAGCAGGAGCACCAAGCTTGTTGGAAGCATACAGGATAAACAAAGACTCTGTTTTCCTGACCCTAGCCGTTCTGGCTACATAAACCTTCAAAGCACTGACTACATCGAGCAACTCGGAATCCTCCAAGTCAGTAGTAGCCACAGGCACCACAATAGGTTGGTTTATATGAAAGGATGAAACCACTTTCGGCAGAAATTGTGGACGGGTCCGCAATTCTGCTCTATCCGCATGGAAAACCAGATCGGGGCTTTTGTGTGACAAAGCCGCCAACTCTGACACCCGCCTAGCCGAAGCCAAGGCTAATGGCATGACCACCTTCCACGTGAGATATTTGAACTCCACCGTTTTGAGTGGTTCAAACCAGTGGGATTTCAGGAAACTCAACACCACGTTAAGATCCCAAGGTGCCACTGGAGGCACAAAAGGGGGCTGAATATGCAGCACTCCCTTTACAAACGTCTGAACTTCAGGTAGAGAAGTCAACTCCTTTTGAAAGAAAATGGATAGGGCCGAAATCTGGACCTTAATGGAACCCAATTTTAGGCCCAAATTCACTCCTGACTGTAGGAAGTGAAGGAAACGGCCCAGCTGGAATTCCTCCGTAGGGGCATTCCTGGCCTCACACCAAGCAACATATTTTCACCATATACGGTGATAATGTTGAGCTGTCACGTCCTTCCTAGCCTTTATCAGCGTAGGAATTACCTCATCCGGAATGCCTTTCTCCGCTAGGATCCGGCGTTCAACCGCCATGCCGTCAAACGCAGCCGCGGTAAGTCTTGGAACAGACAGGGCCCCTGTTGCAACAAGTCCTGTCTTAGAGGAAGAGGCCACGGGTCCTCTGTGAGCATTTCTTGCAGATCTGGATACCAAGTCCTTCGTGGCCAATCTGGAACAATGATCTGCTGAGGAAGTCTGCTTCCCAGTTGTCCACTCCCGGGATGAACACTGCTGACAGTGCGCTTATGTAATTTTCCGCCCAGCGAAGAATTCTGGTGGCTTCCGCCATCGCTACCCTGCTCCTTGTGCCGCCTTGTCGATTTACATGAGTCACTGCGGTGATGGTGTCTGACTGAATCAGAACCGGTTGGTCGCGAAGCAGGGTCTCCGCTTGACGTAGGGCGTTGTATACGGCCCTTAGTTCCAGGATGTTGATGTGAAGGCAAGTCTCCTGACTTGACCACAGACCTTGGAAATTTCTTCCCTGTGTGACTGCTCCCCAACCTCGGAGGCTTGCATCCGTGGTCACCAGGACCCAGTCCTGAATGCCGAATCTGCGGCCCTCGAGAAGGTGAGCACTCTGCAGCCACCACAGGAGAGACACCCTGGCCCTGGGGGATAGGGTGATTAACCGATGCATCTGAAGATGTGATCCGGACCACTTGTCCAGTAAGTCCCATTGAAAGGTCCTCGCATGGAACCTGCCGAAGGGAATGGCCTCGTATGATGCCACCATCCTTCCCAGGACTCGAGTGCAGTGATGCACTGACACCTGTTTTGGTTTTAATAGGTTCCTGACCAGTGTCATGAGCTCCTGAGCTCTCTCTATCGGGAGATAAACCCTTTTCTGGTCTGTGTCTAGAATCATGCCTAGGAAAGGCAGACGAGCCGTAGGAACCAACTGCGACTTTGGAATATTTAGAATCCAGCCGTGTTGCCGTTACACTTCAAGAGAAAGTGCTACGCTGATCAGCAACTGCTCTCTTGATCCCGCTTTTATGAGGAGATCGTCCAAGTATGGGATAATTGCGACCCCTTGCTTCCGCAGGAGTACCATCATTTCCGCCATTACCTTGGTAAATATTCTCGGTGCCGTGGAGAGACCAAACGGCAACGTCTGAAATTGGTAATGACAATCCTGTACCACAAATCTGAGGTACGCCTGATGAGGTGGATAAATGGGGACATGAAGGTATGCATCCTTTATGTCCAGAGACACCATAAAATCCCCCCCTTCCAGGCTTGCGACGACCGCTCTCAGCGATTCCATCTTGAACTTGAACCTTTTCAGGTATATGTTCAGGGATTTTAAATTCAATATGGGTCTGACCGAATCGTCCGGTTTCGGGACTACAACATGGTCGAATAATAACCCCCTCCTTGTTGAAGGAGGGGAACCTTGACCACCACCTGTTGAAGATACAATTTGTGAATTGCAGTTAACACTATTTCCCTCTCGTGGGGGGAAGCCGGCAGGGCCGTCGGTGAGGGGGCATCTCCTCGAAGTCCAACTTGTATCCCTGAGACACAATATCTATTGCCCAGGGATCCAACAGGGAGTGAACCCACTTGTGGCTGAAATTTCGAAGACGTGCCCCCACCGGGCCTAGCTCCGCCTGTGGAGCCCCAGCGACATGCGTTGGATTTTGTAGAGTCCGGAGAGGACTTCTGTTCCTGGGTACTAGCTGTGTTGTGCAGCTTCTTTCCTCTGCCCCTGCCTCTGGCAAGAAAGGATGCACCTCGGACTTTCTTGTTTCTTTGTGATCGAAAGGACTGCATTTTATAATGTTGTGCTTTCCTAGGCTGTGCTGGAATATAAGGCAAAAGATCAGAATTACCAGCTATAGCTGTGGAGACCAGCCCCGAGATCCCTTCTCCACACAATCCTCAGCCTTGTAAGGTAAACCTCCATATGCCTCTTAAGTCGGCATCACCTGTCCATTGCATGTTCCACAGGACACGTCAAGCAGAAATCGACATAGCGTCGACTCTAGAACCCAGTAGACTAATGTCTCTTTGGGCATGTTTTATATATATATATCTAAGACAGCATCTTTTATATATATATATATATCTATATATATATACATATATATATATACATACTAGGGTCTCAATCTCTGCTGATAAGGTATCTGTCCACGCTGCTACAGCGCTATAAACCCATGCCGACACAATCGCCGGTCTGAGTAGTGTAAATGGACTTCAAAGTACCTTTACTGCATGCTATCTGCAGGATCCCTGAGGATAGCTGTTAAGTCAGCGCTACCTTTTGGGCAAACGTGACACCCTAGGGGAAGATTCCCATCGTTACCTGGCCCTAGTAGGGAAAGGATACTCCCTGAGAATTCTTTGTGGGGAACTGCAGTCTCTTGTCTGGAGATTCCTGCTCTTTTTCTTCATGAGAGGAGGGAAATTTACCTCAGCTTTCTTCCCCTTAAACATGTGTACCCTTGTGTCAGGGACAGATGAGTCATCAATGATATGCAAAACATTTTTTATTACAATAATCATATATTGAATACTTTCCTGCCATTTTGGCTGTAACTTTGCATTATCGTAGTCGACACTGGAGTCAGACTCCGTGTCGATATGAGTGTCTATTATTTTGGATAGTGAGCCTTGAGAGACTCTGAAGGTCTCTGCGACATAGGGACAGACATGGGTAGATTCCCTGTCTGTTCTCTAATCTTTTGTGCAATAAATTTACCTTAGCACTTAATTTCACATATCCAAACAGGTGTCGACGGAGACACCACTCACACATACATTTGCTCCATCTCCTCCTTAGGGGAGCCTTTTACCTCAGACATGTCGACACACACGTACCGACACACCACACACTCAGGGAATGCTCATCTTAAGACAATTCCCCCACAATGCCCTTTGGAGAGACAGAGAGAGAGAGTATGCCAGCACACACCCCAGCGCTATAAACCCAGGAATAACACAGTAACTTAATGTTAACCCAGTAGCTGCTGTTTATATACATTTTTGCGCCTAATTATGTGCCCCCCCTCTCTTTTTACCCTCTTCTACCGTGTATCTGCAGGGGAGAGCCTGGGGAGCTTCCTCTCAGCGGAGCTGTGGAGAAAAAATGGCGCAGGTGAGTGCTGAGGAAGAAGCCCCGCCCCCTCGACGGCGGGCTTCTGTCCCGCTTAAATATACATTTTCTTGGCGGGGGCTCATACATATATACAGTGCCCAACTGTATATATGTGTACTTTTGCCAAACGAGGTCCATATGCTGCCCAGGGCGTCCCCCCCTGCGCCCTGCACCCTTACAGTGTCCGGAGTATGTGAGGTGTGTGGGAGCAATGGCGCACAGCTGCAGTGCTGTGCGTTACCTCAGTGAAGAACGGAGTCTTCTGCCGCCGATTTCAAAGTCTTCTTGCTTTTCATACTCACCCGGCTTCTGTCTTCTGGCTCTGCGAGGGGGACGGCGGCGCGGCTCTGGGATCGGACGACGAGGGTGAGATCCTGTGTACGATCCCTCTGGAGCTAATGGTGTCCTAAGAAGCAGGACCTAGCTTCAGAGAGTAGGGCTGCTTCTCTCCCCTCTGTCCCACGATGCAGGGAGTCTGTTGCCAGCAGAGCTTCCTGAAAATAAAAAACCTAACAAAATACTTTCTCACAGCAAGCTCAGGAGAGCTCACTGAACAGCACCCAGCTCGTCCGGGCACAGTCTCAAACTGAGGTCTGGAGGAGGGACATAGAGGGAGGAGCCAGAGCACACCAGAATCTAAATTCTTTCTTAAAGTGCCCATGTCTCCTGCGGAGCCCGTCTATTCCCCATGGTCCTTACGGAGTCCCCAGCATCCACTAGGACGTTAGAGAAATGGGAGTGTGTGAAAAAACGCTGCCGTTTCTGGGGAAAACGCGGGAGTGGCTGGAGAAACGGGGGAGTGGCTGGGCGAACGCTGGGTGTGTTTGTGACGTCAAACTAGGAACGACAAGCACTGAACTGATCGCACTGGAAGAGTAAAGGTGCATACACACGGAGCGATATAACTGAGCGGTTTTGACTATATAGTCAAAATCGCTCAGAAAGTTAGTGCATATCTCTCCATGTGTACACAGCCAGCGATAGCGATGCGCGTCCCCGCAAGGTCGCTATCGCTGCTAAAAATAGACTGAGCAGGCAAGTCAATTTTGGCTATGTCGCTGGAAAAGAAAAAGCATCCCCTTGCTTGAATGAGTTAGCCAAAATCGCTCATAGCCAAAATCGCTGGTAAAGTTAGTCAAAATCTCTGGTAAAGTTAGTCAAAATCTCCTACTGCCAGTTCAAGGGAAATCTCTCAGTCAAAATCTCTCATAGTCAAAATCTCTCCGTGTGTATGCACCTTAAGTCTCGAGCTACTCAGAAACTGCAAAGAAAAATCTTTTTGCTATATTGCGAATACTTCGTTCGCAATTCTGCTAAGCTAAGATTCACTTCCAGAGGGCGGCGGCTTAGCGCGTGCACTGCTGCGAAAAGCGGCTAGCGAGCGAATAACTCGGAATGAGGGCCATTATGTGCTTGCGATACTGACAATGTGAGATTTTGGCTAAGTGGCAATTTTGACTATCTCTTCTATACAGATAGTCAAAATTGACTTGCCTGCACAGTCTATCTATTCTTGCGATGCCGACCGCGCGGGACCGCGCATCGGCATCGAATTGGGATCGTAAGGTGACTTTCACCTTACGATCTGCACTAACTTTTCTTACGATTTTGACTATATAGTCAAAATCGTAAGAAAAAATCTACACACCATAAGAATGACCGTTTCTCCAAAATAGTCTTTTTAATAAAAGTTTCAGATATTTCATGGAAACTATGAAGTACACTGACGGCAGAATCACCTTTCAATACTCTGGGCTTTGTTAAATCTGTGTTTTATGACAATGAAAAGGTTATACGGGGTACCAGGCAAGGACACAGCTGTTCGCTTCTTTCAAGGCAAGATAAATGCTTTAGGCAGTTTATCAACTTCATACATAAATGGTAAAGTGATGACCCCATTGTCTGTTTCGTCTACAAATCTTATGTGACACTTAAAGTATATTTATAGTAAAACACCCGTACACAGCCCCTGTCTGTTAGACCTCCTTATATTTTATTAAGATGTTGTGTCTACAGTATGTAACTGTTTATGCACAGCTTGAAACAGGGACGTACTGGGGCTACAAAACTGGCCCTGGCATGTGCGCACATAAAAGGGCCGAGCGCGCTCTGAAAGAGGGTGCGCGGATACTACCCAAGGGGGCGTGCCGCAAGTCAGGGGGGCGTGGACTCGCGGCAGGGAGTGGGGGGCAGCCAGACCAGAGAGCCGCAGGCTGCGATGCGCGCGGCCTTCCCAGCTCTCTGTGTGACCGGATCACCAGCCATAGGCCCTTCTGGCATTTGCCAGAAGTGCCAGATGGGCAGTCCAGCCCTGGCTTGAAATAAAATATATTTGCAGTATTGGTCTATTCATGAAGCAGTGAAAAGAGTGGAGAAGTGAGCCAGTGGAGAAGTTGCCCATGGCAACCAATCAGTGTTGAGGTAACACTTATAAAGTGCATTCTATAAAATTATACGTAGGTGCTGATTGGTTGCCATGGGCAACTTCTCCAATGGCTCACTTCTCCACACTTTTCACTACATCATGAATAGACCCCATAGTGATATGAAGATATTGATATAAAAAGTTGACATAATAATATACCATACCTCAATAATGGTGGGCTTTCCCACACTCTCGAAAGTCGGAGATCCATAGAGTACTCCATCACTGTAAGGAGTTCGCTGAATATAGCGCAGCCATCCCGGACGGTCAGGATAGCCCATCAGATTTGTATTAAATGTTATCGGATCATTGCTTAGCTCACCTGTACAGGAGACAAAAGGTCAAAGTACTATAAGCACTTACACAGATCTGGGGAAATTACTGGGCCGGTATTCAATTAGCTGCGGTAATTTACCCCAATTAACAATTAGCCCCGATACCTGGCACTTATCAGAGGTTTGGTTCGCCTGTCTCAGGCAGGTGAATCCAAATCTCTGATGAGTGCCTTTTTTTCTGTGATAAGTGGCGCAAAAGTTCATAGGTCTAATAGCGGGACCTATGTTTTTTTGCATTAAAAACATGGGGTTTTCATGCTAGATAACTGAATTGGGGTGATTAAAAAATACCGAAAAAACAGTGACTTCCATGGCCACAGCACTATCGCAGCTAATTAAATACCCTCTAAAAGCCATCGAGTTATTAAAATTGTTATTGCTATTAAAAAGTCTTTAATATATATAAATATTCTATTTTCCAATTATAAAGGTATTTTTGGTACAAAATATTTATTTTCTTGTTTATTAAGATTGCTGAGCCATGGCCCTCATTCCGAGTTGATCGGTCGCAAGGCGAATTTAGCAGAGTTACACACGCTAAGCCGCCGCCTACTGGGAGTGAATCTTAGCTTCTTAAAATTGCGACCGATGTATTCGCAATATTGCGATTACTAACTACTTAGCAGTTTCAGAGTAGCTCCAGACTTACTCTGCCTGTGCGATCAGTTCAGTGCTTGTCGTTCCTGGTTGACGTCACAAACACACCCAGCGTTCGCCCAGGCACTCCCACCGTTTCCCCGGCCACTCCTGCGTTTTTTCCGGAAACGGTAGCGTTTTCAGCCACACGCCCCTGAAACGCCGTGTTTCCGCCCAGTAACACCCATTTCCTGTCAATCACATTACGATCGCCGGAGCGAAGAAAAAGCCGTGAGTAAAAATACTTTCTTCATAGTAAAGTTACTTGGCGCAGTCGCAGTGCGAACATTGCGCATGCGTACTAAGCGGATTTTCACTGCGATGCGATGAAAAATACCGAGCGAACAACTCGGAATGAGGGCCAATGTTTTTTTAATTATGCTCTAAACTGAAAAGTTATTCATGGGTCTAACTATTATGTGGTAAACTTAGGCAGTCGTGTCAGGCAGCAAATCGTGGGGGACAGCATAACAGAAAGCTTTACAAATGAACAGCTGATATTATAAATGCCTGCGGGCTGATCTACTAACTGTACCTTACAAATGCAATTGACAAAATAGAACCAAGACCAGATTATAAATCGCCTTATGTGACACTTTATCTTGGGCATAATTCATTAGGTCGATAGTCTCTAGGCCGACCCCAAAAGGTCGAAATGCAAAAGGGGTCGATACAAGCAAAGGGTCAACATGAAATGGTCGACATGAGTTTTTTATGTTTTTGGGGTGTCAAGTTTTAACTTTTAGCCCATGGACCCACAGTTAAGGTGTGTACACATTGTTAGGATATGGTACGATCTGTACCTGTCTCCCTCTGTGTACCAGTCTATGGGTGCATCCCCTAGTGTTAGACCTCTAGTGACAGGAGTCACTCGGAGGCGGAGTTATATGATGTAAGTTCCTGTTCCTCCATCTCATAGAGTGTTCAGAGCTGAGACTGGGAGCAGATCTCAGCTACAGAGACTCACAGTGTTCCAGTGCATGCATCATCTTCTCTACAGTGGGAGTCAGACTGCACGGCTGTGCAGTCCTCCATGATTTACCACCACAGACATCTCCTGATAAGTATCACTACCTAATGATGTTGCCTTGTGTGATATATGGGCTCCTGATTACCGCTATCAGTGTTATATCTGAGTCACCTGTGTTTACTAAATAAACTTGCATTACTGTTTAAGTCACAAAGTGTGTGGACTGACGTCACTACACCAGATAGCCCAGAACACTCTGCCAACAGGTTATGGGCCCAGTCCCACTCCCAGACCAGCGTGTGCATGAAAATTAACCCCCTGAGTGCTGTTGAATAATCACAGTGACACAGTTTAAAGTGACATTTTATACAAGTGCAGCAAGGATGTATAATACAGGACACAGCATGAACTTTGCTAAGCTGAAAGGTTCAGAGAACTATGCTACATGGAAGTTTGCCATGGAGATGTAGATTAAACGGGAAAAGTTGGGGAAGGTTACTATAGACCCGGGAGCAAGTCCAAGCCCAGATGACGTAGACAGAGCTATCGGGACGATAGGTTAACTGTGGAGCAGCATGTCTATTCAATAGTCAGTGGGAAAGTGTCAGCTAAGGACATGTGGACAGCCCTGCAAAATGCATATGAAGATAAAGGTCTAATGAGAAGGATAAGTTTAAGACGCATGTTATATAGAACGAAACTGAGTGCCTGCAAGGACATGAACAATTATATTGATAAGTTATTGTCGATAGCTGAGCAGTTGGCATCTGTGGGGGCACAGGTGGACGAGGAAGAAGTCGCAATGGCTATGTTATAGAATCTGACACCAGAATATGATTTTTTGGTGGTTGCAATAGAGTCAAACGACACTAAACTGACAATGGAGATTGTAAGAGCCAAGTTGCTGCAGTTCTAAGAACGTATTCCTGTCGAGACCATAGCTGAGGGTTCTGTCTTGATCACAAAGGCCACAAAGACCAGAAAGCACAAATTCAAGTGTTTTGTATGTCACAAGATAGGACATAAAGCTTCAGATTGCAAGATGAGAAATTCCAGTGGTGCACAGAAGCAGCATGACAAACCAAACGAGTCAGCACTGAATGTAGCAGACAGTCACAGGAAGGATTGCTGGTACATGGACTCGGGGGCCACTAGACATTTCAGTTGCAATAAGCATTGCTTCAATTCTTTAACACCATGTGTTCCCACTACAGTTACAGGGATTGGAAATAAGGCCCTTTCTGCATTACAAACTGGGACAATCACAGTACGTTAAAGAATTGGAGGTGAGACAGTTGTTACATATATCCAAGATGTGTTGTACGTGCCTGATTTAGGAAGTAATCTCATTGCAATCAGCGTCCTAAGGAAAAAAGGCTACAAAGTCCAATTTCAGAAGGGCAAATGTATGGTGCATAATAAAAGAGGGACTGTTATTGCATCAGCAACTCGGTGCAACCAACTATATGTCCTGGACACTTAGGAGTGTGCTGCAATGATGGCTACTGAGGAGAAACAGTCAATGGAGCTGTGGCAAAAACGCTTGGGTCACCTGGGATATGACGTCCAGAAACTGCTAGATGGAATGGTAACAGGGATCACTGTGAGCAATGCTAAAAGACCCATGTATGAGAGTTGCATAAAAGGCAAGCAAACTCGCAACCCATTTCCACAGTCAGTTAGTAGAGCAGAGACACCGTTAGCTCTAGTGCACACAGACGTTTGTGGTCCAAGGGAGGAAGAATCAATCAGTGGCTACAGGTATTTTATGACTCTCATTGATGACGCACATGTACTTTCTTAAGGAGAAGAGTGAAGCTGTCAACAAAATTGTGGAGTACAAAAACCTGGTGGAGAATCAGACAGGTCTGAAACTAAAGATCCTGAGATCAGACAACAGTTGAGAGTATGATAATAAAGTCTTACCCACTTTTCTTAGGAAATATGGCATAAAGCATCAGCTAACAATTGCTTACACACCGGAACACAATGGCGTGAGTGAGCAGGCAAACCGCACAATTGTTGCGAGAGCAAGGACTGTGTTAAGTGATCCTGGCCTAGAAAAGAAATTTTGGGCAGAAGCAGTATCTACTGCAGTATACCTAAAGAACCGTGCACCTACAGTGGCTGTCAAAGGTAAAATGCCACTGGAGGTGTGGTCCTGGAAAAAGCCAAGTATCAGTCATCTTCGAGTCTTTGGGAGCAAAGCTTTTGCACATATACCAAAGGAGAAAAGGAGAAAGCTAGATCCAAAATCCATAGAGTGTATAATGCTCGGATACTGCGACGAAAGCAAAGGATACAGACTTTGGGATGTTACAGGTAAACGTCTTCTTAAATCCAGAGATGTGGTATTCTACGAGACAGCACCATTAACTGGAGCAGTGGAGCACAACAAAATGTATTACTAAATGTACAGGCAGCAGAAAGCGTGTCTGAATCTGAGAATGTCAAAGCAGACAACAAGTCAAGAGAACAGAAGTTCCACAAGGAGCAACAAAGGTATTCCAGCCAAGAAATACAGTGAGGAGTATGCAAACATAGCTTACTGTGAAC